>NC_086175.1:58084511-58385875 GCF_023053635.1 Elgaria multicarinata webbii | reverse complement strand
TCTACCAACCATCCTGTCCTATCATGCAATCTGCCCCCTTAGAGGGCTCCCTGTTTGTTTGTGGAAGGTGCCATTTTCACTACATCACTGGCACTCAGGAGTATTGGGATCACTGTCAACACATATATGATATCAAAGTAACATTTTTGTTTTATTTTTAATTTAAGCTGCCAGAGAGCAGCAAATCTTGGAAAAAGAAAGGAGAGCAAAACTGCAGTATGAAAAGCAAATAGAAGAACGATGGAGGAAGCTGGAAGAGCAGAGGCAGAAGGAGGAGCAAAAGCGAGCCGCTGTTGAAGAAAAGCGAAGACAGAAACTCAGAGAAGAAGAGGTGGGCAGCACATTTATTAGCATGCAGTACTATGGTAATAATGACACAGGCTTGGACACCAGTTTTTTGGGGGAAATTACATGAGGGCAAAGTGACTTTCTTAAATATATTTTTGCGCACTCTCCACATTCCTGAGAGGCTGGACATTCTTGGGGCAGCACTACCTGATTTTAGTTTACTTTGAGAGAGGGAGAGAGATCAACTGAAGACAGAGCATTTTTTGAATATTTGCTTTATTTTAAAATGCATAAGTTGAGCACTAGCAGGGGCAAGAAGTATCTACTCCTACTAGGAAGGAATTCTGCAACCCCACATCAGATCTCTAGAGAGAGGCTCCTGGCCCATGTTAACTCTCTGGTTCTCACATAATTGCAATGCATCATTTTTTTTTAAACCAATGGGTTGTCATTATGTGTGAACAGTCCCTCTCTGTGCTAGACTCCCCAAGCCTCTGCTCTTTCTTCAAAAGGGGCAAGGGAAGGGAGCCTGGAGTTACTTGGCAGGCTTAAACAAGGCCTTAGTTTATTTCATGTAAAGGACTACAAAGTTAACTCCTCCTCCTCTGTGACAGAGGAGTAAACGTTTATTTACGTTTACTCTGGGAGTAAACATAAATAAAGTTGCTGGTATAATGAACCAAAAACAAAAGCTACTCTGCTCACAACGTTGGGAAGAGGCAGTCCTAGTTTGTCTCCCCTAATCAGCTGTGTCTCCTTGAACATCCTCTATGCTCTATTAGTCTATGTTGGGGCCAGGAGCCAGCAATGCCCAAGTGGGAATCTTGAGTGCCAGGAGGCAGTTCCGGGAGGGCTGTCCTCTCTTGAAGGGCCTCTCAATTTGTATCAGGTCTGCCTCTTCTGACGACAGCACTAGTTCCACTGTCCTCTCCCACCTGCTCTGAAGGAGGGAGGAAACTTTTTTTGGACTGTGGGAACATTTCAAAACTTGGACACCCTGTGAATGACCTTAAGGTGGCCATTCTTGAACAAAAGGAATTTCAAAGACTGATGCCAGCATGAAATTGCTGAAATACAATTCATCAAGACATTTGACTCTGTTTCCTGTGGTTTGAATAAGGACTGAGTTTTTTTTTTAAAAAAAAAACAACCAACCACATTATATATATTAATCAGCTCACCGTTGCAATGACTTATCACCCAACAATGTTTCGGTTTTGTGAATGACAACTGTTAAGATAACCATTTCTTATTTATTTATTTATTTACTTATTGCATTTCTATACTGCCCAATAGCCGGAGCTCTCTGGGTGGTTCACAAAAATTAAAACCATTCAAAGTATAAAACAGCAGTATAAAACCATAATATAAAATACAATATAAAAGCTCAACCAGATAAAAACAGCAGCAATGCAAAATTACAAATTTAAAACACCAAGTTAAAATTTATTTATAGACTGTTAAAATGCTGGGAGAATAAAAAGGTCTTCACCTGGCGTCTAAAGACATATAATGTAGGTGCCGAGCGAACCTCCTTACGGAGCTCATTCCACAGCCGGGGTGCCACAGCAGAGACGGCCCTCCTCCTGGTAGCCACCTGACTCAGTTCCTTTGGCAGGGGCTCGCGGAGAAGGACCCCTGAGGATGACCTTAGGATCCGGGCAGGTATATATGGGAGGAAGTGTTCCTTCAGATAGACTGGCCACAAGCCATTTAGGGCTTTAAATGTTAGTACCAGCACTTTGAATCGGGCCCGGACCTGGACTGGCAGCCAATGAAGCTGGAAAAGGACTGGTGTGATGTGGTCTCGTCTCGTCAGCCAGTCCCTGTTAGTAACTGTGCTGCCCTGTTTTGTACCAGTTGAAGTTTCCAGACCATTTTGAAAGGCAGCCCCATGTATAATGCATTGCAGTAATCCAAACGAGAGGTTATCAGAGCATGGTTATCACTGTCCAGATAAGGGTGCAGTTGGTATATCAGCCTAAGCTGATAAAAGGTGCTCTTTGCCACTGAGTTCACCTGTGACTCAAGTGACAGTTCTGGATCCAAGAGCACCCCCAAACTACGGACCCAATCCTTTAGGGAGACTGCAACCCCGTCCAGGACAGGGCAAACATCACCTCGCTGGACAGATGAACCACCCGCTAACAGTACCTCCGTCTTGTCTGGATTGAGTCTCAGTTTGTTAGCCCTCATCCAGTCCATTACCATGCCCAGGCACTGGTTCAGAACAGCCACTGCCTCACCTGGGTTTGATGAAAAGGAAAGGTAGAGCTGGGTATCATCTGCATATTGATGACACCTCAGTCCACATCTCCGGATAACCTCCCCCAGCAGCTTCATGTATATGTTAAACAGCATAGGGGATAAAATAGAGCCCTGCGGAACCCCATGGCTTAGGAGCCACGGCACAGAGCAATAATCCCCCAGCACCACCTTATGGAATCGGCCATCCAAGTAGGAGCGGAACCACTGCAATGCAGTACTTCCAACTCCCAGCTCAGACAACCTATCCAGAAGGATACCATGGTCGATGGTATCGAAGGCCGCTGAGAGGTCCAGAAGAACCAACAGGGTCACACTCCCCCTGTCTCTCTCCCGGCAGAGGTCATCCCACAGGGCGACCAAGGCAGTTTCCATTCCAAAACCAGGCCTGAAACCCGATTGAAATGGATCTAGATAATCCGTTTCATTCAAGAGTGCCTGGAGTTGTCCTGCAACCACCCGCTCAAGCACCTTGCCCAGGAAAGGGATATTAGCCACCGGCCTGTAGTTGTTAACCTCCTCCGGGTCCAGGTTAGGCTTCTTCAGGAGTGGTCTAATTACCGCCTCTTTTAAAGAGGCTGGCACCACTCCCTCTCTCAAGGAGGCATTTACAACCTCCTGGACCCAGCTGGCGATCCCCTCCTTATTTGATGTAATGAGCCAAGAGGGGCAAGGGTCAAGCACACAGGTGGTCGACCGGACTTGGCCAAGCACCTTGTCCACATCCTCAGGCCTCAATAACTGAAACTTATCCAATAAAACTGAACCGGACGGCGCTCTGAACGCCTCTACTAGTGGAGCTACCTTAAGCGTGGTGTCCAATTCATGACAAACCTGAGCAACTTTATCTTCAAAGTGCCGTGCAAACTCGTCACAGCATGCTACCGAGGGTTCCACCATCTCTCGCCCTGGCCCAGAATGTAACAGGCCATGAACCACATGGAAAAGCTCCGCTGGATGACACTGAGAAGATGCAATGCAACTGTCTCTGGAGATGCCACCAGTGAGGGAGGAAGCAGCAGCCGGGCACCTCTCCACCGTGCCTGGGTCCAGCTCCAGCTGAGAGCCCCCTCCCTCCTGCTACCAACTGTCTCTGGAGAGGCCACCAGTGAGGGAGGAAGCAGCAGCCAGGCACCTCTCCACCGTGCCTGGGTCCAGCTCCAGCTGAGAGCCCCCTCCCTCCTGCTGTCACCTGTAACTGCTGAACTTTCCAACTAAGATTGTAGTGCCTGAATTTGCTTTCCTTTTCCCCCTCCTCCTCCTCCTCCTCCCTGCCAATCCCCTTTCCTTTTGTGTCATGTCTTTTAGATTGTAAGCCTGTGGGCAGGGACTGTCAAGAAATACTTTTGTAAGCCACCATGAGAGCCTTTTTTGGCTGAATGGCGGCATAAAAATCCATAAATAAATAAATAAATAAATGCTGGTGGAAAAGAACTGTCTCTTTGCCACCCTCACCGCCACAGAATAGACTCGATAGTGAGCTCTAACCCGTGTTCGATCAGACTCAGCACGAGTTTTCCTCCACCTGCGATCTAGCCGTCTCCCCTTTTGTTTCATTGCCCTCAGCTCAGGTGTATACCAAGGAGCTGGCCAGGCTCTGCTCAGAGGGAAAGGACGCTTGGGCGCGATCGTGTCAACCACCCGAGTCATCTCTGCATTCCACAGAGCAACCTGGTCTTCGACAGGAGCACCAGCCACACCAGTGGGAAAATCCCCCAGAGCCCTCTGAAATCCATCGGAGTCCATTAGCCTCCGGGGGCGGACCATTTTAATAGCCCACACACACACCCTTGCAGAGGGGAAAGGCTGCCGAAAGTCACTGTCTGTATTATTATTATTTTTGCATTTTAATTCCCTCTGATAACACAGTTTACATCTTCCTCCACCCCAGTGTGTGTGCGTGCATGTATATCAATTTGAGATTAATATTTCATGCATCTGATGAAGTGGAGAGCCTTCATCAGGCAGAGGTGTGGTCCGGCAGATGACGACCCCTGATGGGTTTCACCTGCCTGGACAGGGGGCGGACCAGCCAGCCGAATGGCTGCCGAAACACCCCTACACTGCCTCCGAAGAGACTCTTCTCCATGGGGAGAAGAGTCTCTCTTTTGCTGGGAAGTTCTCCATTCCCTTTATGAGCTGGCTGTCAATATGCGGGGAAAGCCCCATGAGGTAAGGGAGAAAATGCCAGGGAGGGACGGTTGGCATCATCTGCCCCTCCGATTATCAATGTAAACCCCGCACTCACTCATTTGGCGTGGGGACTACCTGGCGCAACCCACAGGAGCGAAACTGTAGGGTTTTGGGGGTTCGCAGAGCCAATGCACCATCGTCAAGACAGGCCCTTTGTTATTTTTATCTGGACTGTGTCAGATGTTTTTGCCACTGGCCCTGCTGCCCTTCATGCATTTTCAGTTTCTTACCACTACTCAGCCCCCGCGTGAGGAGCAACAACAGCATTGCTACAAAACAACCAAGTGTCACGTTTCCTGGGACCTGGTGATCCACTTCTGCTTACTTCTCCCCCCGCACCTCAGAAACGATGTATAAGCTTTGTGAAATTACAGTGGGCCAACCAGCAGCCCCGATACAGCACCCAAAGATGCTTTTATCCTTCAACAAACTTGTCCTTTGCTTTTTGGGTTCATTTTCAGTCTTGCTGGTGGAGGTGTCACCTTCCAGGCTCTAATAGCCCTCCCATTCAAAACCTTTGAAAGAGCTCCAACTAATGGTTCCAGTGTAGAAACTTGTACCAATGCCTAAACAACCGAGAGTGTCTGGGCTGGACGTCACACTAACAACCTATGAATGGGGACGATCGGAGGTTGTTAGTTGAAAACAGAAGCAGCAGGTGCGCCAAATGCAGGACACTCATTCTCACTGGATTTCAGTAATTCGTGGGTTAAATAACCCATTTCCCTCTCCCACCTGCTGTGAAGGAGGGAGGAAACTTTATCTGGTTGAATAACCCACAAATTGAGTTATTCATGGCTGAACAGGAATTTGAATCTCTGTTTGTCTGGCCCAAGTACTACACAGAAACTGAGCAGGAATGCACATTCTCTGAAATACAAGTGCTACTCAAGGTATATAAAAGCAAGTTGTGAGAGTTCTGTATCATCTGAGGCAGCGGGGATAGTTTGCATACTCCTGAGGAATTCTGGGAAGTGAGCAGAAGTCACCGTGAGCATCAGTGTCCACCCTCCAAGGCATAAGAGAAGTCAAAGAATTCTTAGAACCGTGGAACTGCAACAAGAGGCACAAAAAATGGAAGAGCAACAGCAAGTTGAAGCAGAAGTTGAAGCTGAGGTAAGGAAAGCAAATGAAGAGGAAACTCCCTGGAAAGGGGTGACAGGAGCAGAAGAATTAGAAGATACTCTGCACCAGTGCAACCACTAGAACTATTTAACTGCTTTCAGCTAATGGAGGATGAGACTGGAGAGGAAGAATTACAGGGGACCCCCTGCAATAGTGAGCGAAAGGTAGAAGGTCAGTCAACCAAGAAGAAGAGAAGAGTAGTCATTGTAAGAGACTCCCTGCTGCGTGGGATTGAAACCCAAGTATGTCGTGAAGACCCATGGACTCATCAGGTATGCTGTCTCCCTGGAGGACAGATCAGAGATGTGACTGAAGGGTTGCCAAAGCTCATAAAACCCTGACACATATCCTTTTCTTCTCATCCATGTGGGAACAAATGACACTGCCAAGCAGAGCTATGGAGAAATCACATCAAACTTTGAAGCTCTGGGAAGGAAACTCAAGAACTTTGGGGTCCAGATAGTTTTCTCATTCATCCTCCCAGTTCTTGGAAGAGGATTAGAAAGGGAAAGAAAAATACTCTGGGTGAACAACTTGTTACAAAAGTGGTGCCAACATGAGAGATTTGGATTCTCAGACCACGGACTATGCTACTTGGAAGATGGACTACTGGCAAGGAGTGGGTTGCACCTCACAAGGTCTGAGAAGAATGTGTTTGGCCAAAGCATGAAGAACTTCATCAGGAGGCTTTAAACTGAATCCTGTGGGGGAAGGAGACATAAGCTTGGAGACAACAATGGATGAAAGCTTATGCACCATAACAGAGAGAGAGCTCTGATAGCGCCTAAAATTATCTTTACAATAATGTAGGAAAGAAGCCAGACCATAAAGCACATGGTCTTTGATGTCTATATACTAATGCCCAGAGTATGGGAAACAACAGAACGAACTTGAACTCTTAATACATGAAGGCAAATATGACTTGATAGGTATAACTGAAACTTGGTGGGATGACTCCCATGACTGGAACATAGCAATTGAAGGGTATAACTTGTTCAAAAAGAATGGAAGAAATAGAAAGGGAGGCAGAGTTGCATTTTATGATACAAATACTTATCCCTGCATAGAAATTCTGGAGGAATGGAGGATGAGCCTGTTAGCCCCATTGAGAGCATCTGGATTAAAATAAATGGGGCAAGGAATAAAAGGACCATGATAGTCATACTACATGAGAGTCTACTACCAGCCACCCAATCGAGGAGAAGATTAGGATGAAACTTTTGATAAGCAAATTGCCAGTGTTTCAAGTAATTGTGATGTAGTAGTAATGGGGGACTTTAATTACCCGAATATCTGTTGGGAGACAAATTCTGCCGAAAGCGGCCCCTCCAAAAAATTATTGACATGCACGGCTGATAACTTTCTCCTACAGAAAGTGGAAGAAGGAACAAGAGGATCTGCTGTCCTTGACTTGATACTGACTAATAGGAAGCACTTAATGGATAAAGTGACAGTTACGGGAACTCAGTGGAGAAATGACCATGTCATACTTGAGTTCTTGATTTTAAAGGCAGCAAAAGTGGAGTATAGCCATACATGTATAGCCATCTTTCAGATATGCTTTAAGGTGGATTCCTGTGTTCAGCAGGGGGTTGGACTCGATGGCCTTATAGGCCTCTCACAACTCTGCTATTCCGTGTTTCTATGATCCCTGAGGGTTGTCATCTGGTGAAAGACCAAGACATATTACTTAGGAAAGAGCTCTGGGGAAAAGGAGGAAGAAGACTCTGCATTGGGTTAAAACGTTAGGAGGAGATGATGGGGGAGGTGGCGAGACAAAATGATGGGGGAGAAGGGGTGGAGATTTCTATTCCCCTCCCATCAAGCTTGATAGGCTTTTAGCTAGCAGAAAAATAATAATAGTCAGCAAAAGTAAACATTTCCCCCCCAGTTACGTAGCAGGATTTGTTTTTGTTTCATGGTGATTGCATATATAAATATCTGTGTGGTTGGAAGGATTCATTGCAGCAACTGAGCTTCGCCACTAAAGGGGAAAACATAGCTGTGCTGAGAGGACAGAGTTAACTCTTCTCATGCATTATTCCTAAACAAATTAAGCCCAGACAGCAGCAGTCTTGCCAGCAGGAGCAGATGCTCGGAGGTGATGTAACTTGTGCTGCTAACTTCAGGCTCTGTAGTGACCTCAGTAGTGACTGCAGACAAAGGATACGTATATTCAGAGGTGAGTGGATGTGGCGCTGCCTCCTTCGCGCGTTCCTTTTAACAATGCTAGTAATAGGAACATCTTGATCGCTGCATGTATCTATAGACAGAATAACAACCCAGTCTTTTTATTTATTAGGGCTCTTTGTCAGACCTGCTTTTTATCTTTCGTCTTATGTTTTTTGTTTTTGTAATAATTGCTTAGGAGCGATTAGAGGCTATGATGCGGAGGTCTATGGAGCGAAGTCAGCAGCTGGAGCAGAAACAGAAGAGATGGTCGTGGGGAGGAGCACTGGCTGCAGGCTCAGGCGAGAGAGACGGTGAGTGAAACGGACGGGCTGCATTGCAGATTCCAAATTGCAAATGCTCGGGATTTATTTATTTATTTTTTTAAAGAAAGATGGCTGCAAAATGTGTTTTGGTAGTAGGCTGTGATGTAAGAAAGGCTCTAGTCTTGAGGTGCATTATTAAAACTGATTTTGCTATCAGCTGCTAAAATTCACATCCTGATACCCTCTTGGAAGCAGGCCAACACCAAAGTTTCTCTATGCAGATAATATATCAGGAAAAAAAGAAAGAAAAAACACCATTGAAACAAACCACAGCACTGTCAATGGCTATCAGCGCTGTATGACTTTGCAGGAGATAATCTATTTTTACCTCTGGCGCTCCTAAAGGGCTCAGGGGACTTCTCAATGATGGTGCAGTATTTACAGATGAAAATGAATTCTTCTCCCTTTTGCTCCAGCTGCTCTCTCTTTGGTTTGGTTTCAAAGCAAGTTATTTTACCACCAACCATATATTAACATTTATGATTTTCAGAAATCATTAAGATTTGTTTAAATTCACCAGCTTTTTCCACTAGGTTTTGTTTTGATGAAATATCTACTTCTTTCTTTCTTTCTTTCTTAGTGATAAAACAGTTGTCTCTCTACAGTCTTACCTATCCCTATTAAAGCCAGTATGATTTTTTTCTCAGAGTGGTACAGAAAAATTCATACGCGTCATGAGGAGGACAGCCTCTTAACGTTTCCAGAAGCAAACATATTAAAATTCCTCTTGTATTGTTTGGGTTTTAATGCTCTTGATGTAATCTATCACCTTTCTTTGCTCTGATTTTGTTGTTGTTGTATAGGTGAATCAGAAAATACCCCACCCTCTCTAGCTTTAGCTGCCAACACCCTTCTTCCAGACCCTGTGGCCTCAACTGCTGCTGCTGATCCCTCCAATGGTATTTGAGAGACTCACAGTGCCATAGTGTGTCGTTGATCACATTAACACATCCACTAATTTTGACCTCCCCCTAACTGCTGTGTTGTGTTGTCTCAGTTTGACCTTTGACAGCATTCTTATTGGAAATTAAGGGCCCAATTCCCCCAAGCGCTGCCACCGCCCTTAAGGTTTGTGCGACAAATCCTGCTGAACTGAAATATGTGGCAGGAGGGCTTGGTGAATTGCACCCCTGTAAACTGTGTCTCTCTTTTTCTTTTTCTTTAGTTTTGTCATAACGAAACAATGCATGCTTGGCATTCCCACATCATAGTGATGTATCAGATAGCTTTTCCACTAGCTGTTGTCAAGTTCATCTCTTTTTGCCCAAGTGTGGAACATGTGTTATGTGTTATACGTACTGTGTGCCTTTTGAGTAGCCACTGCAGCTGAAAATGCGGGGGGGGGGGGGGAGAAGGTGGTTTAAAACACTTAATTATTCAATATAAGCACCTAACATCAATTCCTAAATTGTTTTTTCCCCCTTCAGGAATCATGTCCCTATCATCTAGTAATAGAAAGAATTAATCATTCAATGAACCTTTATTTTGAATTAGACACATTAAAGACTATAGTACTATTTTGGAGCAAGGGCATTTCGGATTACAGTGAATTACTTTAAAAACTTCTCTTGGTGGTGAGTTAGCCTGCTGAAGGAATCTATATTGCAGTAGAGGCTAGAAATGGGGGTGGGGGGGGAACACCTGAATTTGTTCTTTGACAGAACAAATGGGATTTTCTATATGCATATTTAAAAGTTAACATAAATGACTGAATAACCAGCAATTTATTTCTTGACTTGGCATACGAATTTTATATCTGAAAGATAAAGAACTTGCTGTTGTCTTTCTACAATGTTGCACTCATGAATTTATGCCTAGATGACTAACTACCATTCATCTGCATGTGTCATCACATTGAAAGGGCCCCTATAAAAATCAATACCTATATGCCAGCTCTAAATAATCCCATTTTCTCTCTCTCTCTCCCCCTCCCCCTATCATAATAGCCCCATTACACATTGAAAGAGGCATGCAGGACTGTGCCCAATGTTGGGCACCTTCCTTGGCCCTGCCCCACGCCAGATATTTCCACATTGCATGTGTGTGTGTGGGAAGCCTATACATATAGACCTCTGAGGGACCGGGAACCCAAGTTGCAGAGGGTTCCAGCTCCCATGGAAACCTACATACATAGGCTTCCCCTGTTCAGACGTCTGTGCTGAACACATAGATTGCAAGTTTCAGGGCAGCCAAGATTGCAAGAGTTAGGTGATGTATGGGGTGAGGCCTATGGCATGCGCCCTTTGCCCCTTTCAGGGTGTAGACTCCTGTTACACGTATCACAAATGAAGGGACATACTCTTCCCACCATTCAATCATTCCATCATGACTAAGAAATTGGACCCTGGACAGAGCTGTGAAGAAGTGGGAGCAGTTCAATTCAGTGGCTCCCATTGATTTATGGGATCATGTAAATGAGCTTCAATCTGGTGACCAAACATCACTTGCAGGCACTAGGACTGTGGGGAGGTCTCCTGGAATGGTTACCTTTTGTTCTAAGGAGAGAGAGAAAATCCTATGGAGAAGATGCTGTGTTGATACCTGCCAATCAGACCTGACACTCAGTGGCCCAATAGCGTGTTTACATGAAAACCGTTGCACCAGGTCTTGTAATGCACCCAGTGGAGTGTTATGTAAATGATTACATGATTTCATCAGTGTCTTGAACCTATATTTGTATAGGAAATTCCTGAAGCCAAAATAGATTAGACTAATCTATATTTAAATCTGTTGTGTCCAAAATAAAATTTAAAAGTCTTCCTTCTCCAAAAAGGCTAAGCAGATTATTGCACTATCTTTGATTGGTAATACTGAGTGACCCCTATTTATTACTAAATATTGAATATAAAATATTACCAGGAGTCCAAAAATTCTGGCTAGTCTTGGCAGCCAGACAAAACTTGTCATTAGAACTGATTCTGTTCTATAAGGGGTGGTATCTTGTCTAACATCGTGTTGAGTTTTGTATTGTTTTTAAGTCCAGGTCAATATAAGCCCCCTCACCCTCATCCATCCAGGTTCAAAACTTGAGAGGAGGAGGAGGAGGAGGAGGAGGAGGAGTACACCTGCTGCTTCCTATCACAGTGAACTTCAGAAGTGCTCAATATAGGCAAAGCACAGTGTAATTCCATGTGCTGCTCCCAAGCGATGGCCTTGTTCACCAGAAAGGAGATGGATGCTTGCTGGGGTGTCAAAAACACTAGATCCCTGAATTAGTTGTAAAATGTGGAAAATCTTCCAGCTGCTCCATAATGGAGCTGAAAGATGTATCTCATCACACGTGCTTTTAAAAGTAGCATTAATCTTTATTTATTTTTATTTCTCTTAGTGTTTTGTCCCCAGTTGGACTTCACTATAGAATAATAAAATGTTACATTTACAAACAGAACAGTCAGGCAGGTCCAAGCTCTAGATTTATCAGTTGTGCTTTATTCTTTCCTCTGATCCAATCACAAGGCCCATGGTAACAAAGTTAAAGGTTAGCTCTGGGAGTTTTCAGCACTGTGGAATGAATATAAATGTCTTCAATGCGTCTCTCTGCAGCATGTGACAAACTTTCAGCTTCTACAATGAATCTGCCAAAGCAAATGGAGTCGCCTATCAATAAGCGCCTCTCCTCCTCCACAGCAACAATAACATATTCCCCTGACAGAGGCAAGTGAATGCGCTGCTCATTGTCGCACCAGAAATAATCTCTTCTTTTGTGTGTTAAAATGCACTTTTCTCGCTCTTTCTTTCTCTCTTCCCCCCTCCTCCTCCCTGCTTCCCTTTTTTTATTTTCTTGGTCAGATAATCCTCCTATGGCAAAAATAAGGGCAAATGTTACTGTGCTATTTAGTTACCAGTACTAGTACTTCACCGGTACTAGGTGCTTTATTCAGATGTTTCAGTATCAGCAGCAACTCTAAAACGTTTAAAGCAGGCCTCAAATCAGTTTCGTTCATTGGTTCATTCCAATGACGTTAAAGAGTACATCTTAGTGGGATTTCTGCTTTAAAAGCATTGTGCCGAGCGGTCCAAAGTGGGTCCTGGGAAGCTCGGAGTGGCAGACCCACTGCCATATTGCAAGCCCTGCCTGGCCAGACAAAAAGTGGGGCAAAGGTTTTTATTTTTCTCCACTCCAGCTCCAGGCTGGAATAGTTGATGGACCTAGATTTGGTTCATCCTGAGGGAACAGAACGGCTTTGGATCCAGCAGATTCAAAGCTGGGTCCTCATTTTGGGGCTTTAGACCAGCTTCTGCCAGCCTGGGCATAGCAGATGGATCTCCCAGTGGTGGTTCTTTCCACCAGCAGAGAAGCAGTAACCCACCATCCTAAGCCCTAACAGCCATCAATATCAGGTGGGGGTAGGATTGTGCTCTAAATATCCTTAAAAAAAAACTTTTGGAAGGTTTTAATCTCCACAAATCACTTCACAACTTGCCTGGGATACTGCTGCTATCTTGGAAAAGCTATGCTGTATGGGTTTAATACAGAATAGGAGAGTGCTTTCTTCCAATAATCACTTTGAGCTAGAGATTAATATAGTGCAGAATGGCTGGTTAAATAAACTTTAAGATTGTTGGGTCAAGAGATTGAGCTGGGAACTAAAAAGTCCTCTAGTTCAAATTTCATGGCTTAACACAAGCCACTGGCTTTTGGCTTAGGCTTCCTAACGGCAATATAAGGATGATACTGCTCTACCTTATAGGCTGTTGTAAGGATAACAGCAAGCTAATGCATATGAAATACTTTGAACTTTCTGAAGTTCTATATAATTAGTTTAAACTGCTTTGAGATACAGTTGCTCAGGGCCTCTTATAAATAGTGCCAACTTTGAATAAAATAATATTTGAATCAGCCCCCAAAGCTGATTTATATTTTCTTAGGCATCGTATCATCACCAGATATGTCAATAAGTAGAGTTGCGTGCTTGATTATTTCTCTTGGGGAACAACTTCGGATGATTATTGGATGAAATGTAAACAAAGGCTCCCTTCCCCCTTGGGGGATATAGGGCACCTGGTAGGAAAACAAATGTCAGAGACTGAGAGGATCCAGAGTCAGGTGACTTCCTATCTACCAAGATCTGGGTAAACTGAATGCCCCCTGTACCTCACTGATCCACCTCAGGTTTGTGGCAGTGACTGAACATACCAATGTGATTTGGGAAGAAGTGCGTTCTAAACAGCTGCTGCCTTATTTTTGTTATGTCTCCCTGTGCATGAATTTCAGACTAGGTCAGAGAGATCCTTTTCTTCTAATGTCAGTATGTATGACAAGTTATATGCACATGATGTTAGACAAAGATCTCAGCATGTTTGTTGTGCTGGGTTGGGACTGGGCAGAACATATTTTTGAAGGGATGCCCAAATTTTAAAAGTTTGAGAGGCACTGATGTAGACAGAAGGGAGCAGAGCGAGCGAGCAAGAGAACCAAAGTTTGGCCTGAACCTGTCTTGTACATGTTCTGTACAGAACTTTGGTGCTCATAATTCTCACATGTGAGGGTAGATTTATTGGGTTCCTGCCATCCACAGCAGGAACACGCAGCAGTGAATGACACTGAATTACAGCAGGAGTGCAGAAACCCAGGCCTATGGGCCAAATCTGGACTACCTGAGATCCCAACCTGGCCCTCTGGGTCCCGCCCCCTACCTCTGGTCCATCCTCTTTTCCTTGACTGCTGATTGTTTGGTGGTTTCCTGGCTTTTGCACACACACAC
Source organism: Elgaria multicarinata webbii (assembly GCF_023053635.1). Lineage (NCBI taxonomy): Eukaryota > Metazoa > Chordata > Lepidosauria > Squamata > Anguidae > Elgaria > Elgaria multicarinata. Next base: position 58,371,804 of record NC_086175.1, on the reverse strand, counting down.
ACACCCAATTCTAAAAGTGCAAGATGCCTCTCCTAAAGCTAAGAGCTTTAAGCTAAAATATGCTGGTACTTTTGACCCCGGCCTCTTTTGCCTTTGGTCCTGCCCACTGCTGTAATGCAGCTCCCAAGACCTTCTCCAAAACTGAATTTGACCCTAGGCTGGAAGAGGTTTCAGCACCCCTGAATTACCCTGAAGAACTTCTGAGAGAATAGCTCTGTATTTACTTGCTACTGCTGACAGTTTTTTGAGTCTGGTGCTGTGAAAGTCTTTAAATGATGCCTCAGTGCATGAATATTTATTTATTAATTGCATTTATATACTGCTCCATAGCCGAAATATGTTCCACTTATTTCATTAAGGATCACTGCCTACTGCCTGATCTTGTACATTTGTTTTCTCTAAAGTCATGCAAGCGTTGACTTCGTGATACTGAAAGTGAAGTCTGCCTGACCACCATTGCAAAGCTAGCTGTCTCTGCCCTTTTTGTCAGGAACTCATCGCCACCAGCCCTTCCCTTATTGCCGACTATGGCCAATGCATGTTTGACTTGGACTCTGCAGGTCTTTTAGTCCAGAAGCTCATTGCCCCCCCCCCCCCAAAAAAAAAAACAGACTGGAAGAGCTCTACTGCTGAAAGATTAGTGTAATTCACATTACACTAAGAGCTTTGGCTATTGGGCCTTATAGAAATGTAAAAATAAATAAATGAATAAATAAATACATAAATAGTTGTAGCATGGGGAAGGACCAGCTGTGACTGCTGTAGTACTTCTGGTGACTCCTATACTGGTGGTAGGGTTTAGAATCAAGATTCCAGCACTTGAACCTTTGAGCCTGCTACCTCAGTACAGCAGCTTATGAACCAGGTAGTTCATGGTTTTAGCATTATCTAGTGTATAGACTTGGAAGGTAACCCATGGCTATACAAATTCATTTATAAAACCAAATCTGGATTTATGTTCTAGAGATGATGAGGTTGTGGTATGTGAATATCACTAATATTGTGTGTGGAACCTTAATGTGGCCATAGAGGTACTAAACACAAGGCAATGTTCTTGAGTGTTTGGTAAACTCAACTTATAAAAAAACCCTATACCAGCCTTCTCCAACCTGGCTGGCTGAATTTAAAGCACTCCTCCCCAATTTGGACATCAACTCTCATTAGCCTCAGACAGCCTAGTCAAGTGTCAGGAATGTTGGGCATTGTAGTCCAAAACACCCAGAGGGCACCAGGTTGGGGAAGGCTGAACAATACTGTCAATCCAATATGTCCTTCATGGTAATGGGAAAATAGGTTTACCTTTTCTGGCTTACCATAAAAGAATCTAATACTTCAATGTCTATTTTCCTTGTTAGATTGGATAAGACATAAGTTGGGTTAGAACAGTAAAAATTGAAACTCCTTTGTCAAAGAATTAAATCCAAGAATTTGTAATTCACAAATATTTCTAGTTGTTTGTTTGCTTTTCCTTTGTTCATTTTGTTCGTCCATCCATCATATTTCTTTGCAAGTTTTAGAAGTGGCTTTTTTCTTATTGTTTTCCATTTGCTTCCATCCTTCAGCTCATCGCATGCACCTTAGTCCAATGGAAAACTTTATTATTTCTCGACTATTGACTCCCACACAAGCTTCTTTAGCTAGAAGCAGAAGTACATTAATGCTTTCTGAGCAGTACAATGATCCAGGTAAACCTAATGTTTTAAGGAATGTGTTAGGCACATTGAAAAAATGTTAATTAGACACACCCTTTTTAGTTGAAATCAATTTTATTCCATTTATGATGATAATCCCTCAAACAATGGAAAAGCTGCAGTATTCTGTCCAGAACTTTTCATCTTTAAATAGCCTGATTCTCTTAGCATATATGTTGAATGGTGTAGCATTCTAGGTGGGTAAAAAGTAAACAAAACAAACAGTGATATTTTTAAACTATTTTTCAGGAATCGAAAAAGTATTCTGAAAAAATATTAGCTGTTTAAAAAGCAGTTTTACTAAGATAAACAAGACAAGTGATATTTACCTAGCCAGTGAACTACTGTAATTTAAAGTTGCTTTTAACACTAATAATATTGGTTCCATATATCAGCTAATGTCTGGTAATTTCTTAGGGTATGACTTTAGATATGTTTCTGAATCTAAGTTTATTATCCTAAAATGCTAATATTTCTCAGGAAAAAAAAGAATTTTGAATTTGTTAAGACTGACCTTAAAACTTGCCCAAATAAAACTCTTACAAGTTTAGTGAAGGTACTTGGGCAAATACGTAGGGGGTTGTATAAAGATAGAAAACATAGCTCATTGATGTGTTTGAACAGTTTGTGTCTGGTTGTTTCTAATAAGACTGTGCTGTTTTCCTCCCTTTCCCTCACTTCTTTTGTCTATGTTCCCTGTTGCTCTTGCTATTGTACTATAACTCTTTAGTATTCCATATCTGTCCTCGTGTAGCACCAGCTAGCCCTCTTAAATCCCCTTACAAGCCTTCCCCCACTCGAAGTGTGGAGAAAAAGAAGGCTGCTTCTGCTTCTACACCAGATGCAATGAAGGGAGCAACTGCAGCTGAAGTGCCGCAGGTGGGTTTGAAAGTTGGCTGTACCAAAATAGATTTTGTTTGTTTTTATGTTTATATGTGGTTTTTATATTCTGTTTATCAAGGATAAAGATAATATGATTCCTTCCTCTTCCTCTCCTTACCCCATTTCCACCTTCTGTTGCTTTCATTTCTCCTCCCACCAAATGTTTTACACAATTAACTTTAGATTGGGTGAAAGCCTCAGTATGTAGAGAATCTCTATTTCTGACATGGTACTGTGTTCCCTAAATATGTACATTTAAGAAAAAACTGGGAATACATAACCTGCAGAACAGATTTTGATAATCACATTGCATAAAAATATCCCTTTAAATTTCATGGCGGTCCCAGATTCTCATGGCTGTAAGTGCATTGTAGTCTAAAGTATTCCCATGTACTGTCTTCCAGGGACTTTAATGAAAGATAAAAAGCTGAGTTAGCATATCTCTACAGATGATTCAATTGAAAGTTTCACTTGATTCTTCCAAAGTGTCTTTACTCAGCACAAGAAATAAATAGTACATATGAAGTTTTACTTCTCACATTTAGTTCATATGTACTTTGAGAAAATGTGAAGAAAATTAGTTTGTTGCATAAGAATGTGTGAAGAAAATGTTTGTTAATGCTAATAGGGAGGTAGATTTTAGGCCATTGTCAGGCTTGTGTCCTTGCTACTTGGGAATTTGTTTTGTGTTTCTTAGCTGCACATGGAGCTGGAAATAAGATGGAAAATTGCTGTTTCATGCCTTAGATCATTTACTAATTCTGCTATACATAGGTAGACACTAGGGGACACTCTTATCATTCTGTCTGGTTAGACCAGTGGTTCCCAAAGTGGGCGGTACTGCCCCCTTGGGGGCGGTGGGATTGCATAGGGGGCGTTAAGAGGCAAGGGGGCAGCAGGGGGGCGCTCGAGGTGGTCTTTCCCGAGAAGCGCCTCTCCAGAAGGTCTTAAAACCCAGGGACATTTTTATGGGAGAAGGTAGTTTGGTCCCAAGCCATATAGGGGAAGAATCCACACATGTATTAATACCGTTTAAGAAGAGTCCTTTTAACGATGAATTGAAATGTTTCAAAAGCACCAAAACGCTAATGAAGAGACATGCCCTGCTTGGTGTGCCCTGCCATGCCGGCTGCTAAACAGAGGCGTTCGCTATCTTTTCCCTCCCTCCCATGGCAAGCCTATGGCCGGTGCGTCAGATTTTGAATAAATATTCAATTCATTGTTACTGTTTTGAATTTTATTGTTATTCTCTTCCTTAGTGGGTCGTTGAAAACCGCTATTCTGAATAATGATTTTTATACTGTAGGGTAGGGGGCACTGGGCATGAGTTTGTGGAACCAAGGGGGCGGTTACCTAAAAAGGTTGGGAACCACTGGGTTAGACTAAGCAAATACGACACAGAAAACTATGCATTAAGTGCTCTAGTGGTATTCTTCTTCATTACTCATATATGTACTTCCAGATGAATAAATTAAGAGAGGAGAGAGACAGAATTTAACACCAGATATACTGTAGTCAAATGCCAATGATATGTTTCTGTAGATGCTGTTGCAAGGCACTGAGCAAACACCATTTGTCATCGTTGTGCTCTCCCAAATTCTACAACAGTTATAACGACTGATGATTGCGCAGTTTGGCTGATTCTTCACCAACAGATGTAAATAATGTAGTGATACAACACCACGTTTTTATTACTGGCTCTGTATACAAGTCTCAACTATTTGAAATTTGAATTATTTTATAAACTAAAGCCAGTTTGAAAGTTTCACTTGGAAAGGTGGGATATAAATCTTCATATAATTATTTAGAGACCTGGGCTGCAGTGTCACCAATATACAGATGACAAGTAGTTTTATCTTTTCTGCCAGAAAATCCCAAGAACTCTTCAAGTTAATTTTGGGGTGAATGAGAGTGAACAAGTGGGTAGTTGTCAGACACCCAGCCCCTGGCTTCTTTGCAGTCAAACTGTCAAGTCATATTTCTAGACAATTAATTGTATTATGCAATCTACAAGCAAACAGGCATGGCTTCAGGCTATAGAAAGAATCCTCATGTATCGATTAGAGACAGGCTTTTCTAAGAGACTTTATATGATACAGGATTGCATAGACTTCAGGTTATTACCTGGGTTAAAGCACCATGGAAGAGAGTTGTAACGAAACTGCTACTGACTACTATGGGCTTCCCTTCTCAACCTGAATGGACTACTAGGTTCCATCCTCAAGGTGGATTTTCCACCTGTTTGGCTGCCAGTCTTTTGGAATGTCCTGTGACCCTATGTTACCCCTATGTTTTCAACTGATGTCTGACCTTGGGGTCTTGTACTCCTATCCCCTCCTCCTTGTGTTTAGGAGACTACTTCCCCATGGATTCAGAGGCCTCAGCCTGGCAGTCATCCTGTTATTCTAACCAACCTGCTGCAACCCCCTCCCTGTCTGACTCAGAATTCACTCCCATGTCTTCTTAGGGCACATCTGCAGAGGTTCTGGGCCCAATCCCTATAGTAGGGACACCACCTCATCTAGATAGAGACTTGCAACCAGTTCTGGAAGAGGTTGCCTCCGGTCTAATGTCTGTAGAAGCACAGGTGACAATGGATAGGAACACCTTTTATCAGATTAAACTGGTATGCCAGCTGCAGCCCTATTTAGAGAAGGCAGACCTTGCTTCAATTGTGCATGTACAAGTTATATCCAGGGTAGACTCGAACAATGTGTTCTACCTGGGACTGCCTCTGAGGATAGCCACTTGTACTGGTTGGGCCCAGCCTTCCCCAATCTACTCCTCTCCAGATTTGTTAGACTGCAACTCCCAGCATCCTCAGCCACTAACCCAGACACAGCAGCAATAGCTACTTTTCTTAAAGGTGGCGATAAGGCATTTGATGTAGTTCCACTTGTAAAGCAGGGTTGGACATGGCAGTACCTTCATGGGAGACTAACTGTAAGTGCCATGTTTCCAGGGCTGGCTCAAAATGATGCGCACACACACACCTCCAGTCAATGTGGATAGTACCCAAGGCCAGACAAGTTATTTTGGCACCCAAGACAGGAAATCCCACAGGCATCTCTCTCTCTTCCTGGCAGTAAAAATCCAGTAATAACAAACTGCATGACTAATAATTTCGAGTTGGAACAAAAGTAGTTGGAACATTTTTGCTTCTATATTGCTTAGTAAGAGATTGTATTATATTTGATTATGTTTCATTTTCATTTTCTGATTATCCCATTCTGTATATGTGTTTTATATAGTGCTCCTGAGGAAAGATTTCTGAAAACGTGTTGGACCTAGTAATAAATCTGTCTTTAAATGGGACTTTCCTCCCATTTCCCCCCAGCAGATTACATTGGGGTCTGGGTGGGGCTGGTCTCTATACTATGGGCCTCTTAGCTATTGGGCACCATGATTTGGCTAAAACCAGAAAAAGTTGTTGATGGAACTTTTCGACTTTATTAAAGTGCCTTCTGCATTTCCTCCCATGATTCAAAACACTGCATTTAGCCAGGTGGAACACTTGATATTTCCCCCCTCAGTTTCAAAAACAATTTTCCCTGAAACAAATCAGGGTTCTGGAACTTCTGGCATGATTCTTTGTAAAAACAAAAAAAATTAAAAGTCCTATCCTGAGAAAATTAGAAGCAAGTACACTTTATTAAACTACTTTAACACTGCATCATTTTGATTATCTGTTAGATATCTTACAATACTTAGTGTGATATGTATAAAACAACATATTTAAAGATATTTCACCTCCAGGGAATTGTAGATGAAACAGATTATTTCGATCCATTTTCAATCTTGTTTCAAGCGAGGGTTTGGCTGATAGCTTTGGTTGCTTTGATGGACAACCTCAATCGGGAGAGAGGGGTCAACACTGTTGATTTTGCTTGATCTCTTGGCAACTTTGGATACTATTGATTATGATCTTTTACTGGATCAGCTCTCCAGGTTGAGTTAGGAGAAACATTGATACAGTGGTTCCACCCATAAGTGCTGGGTTGGTTACCGCATGGCATGGTCACAGAGGAAAAGAAACTTCAATCTTTCACAATATTTCTTAATTTAAAGAACACGGTTTTATTTGTACATTCATAAAAGTCTCTGTGGTAAATTTAAAAGTCAATGTGGTGTAGTGGATAGAGTGTTGGATTGGGAGTGGGGAGATCCAGGTTCAAGTCCCCCACTTGGCTATAAAGTTCACTGGGTAACACTGGGCCAGTCACTGACTCTCAGCCTAACCTACCTCACAGGGTTGTTGTGAGGACAAAATGGAGAGGAGGATCATGTACTCTACCTTGTTTCCCTGGAGGAAAAGGTGGGATATAAATGTAATAAATAGATTTAAATATTGTTTTCATCAAGAATCTGTCTCTTTTTCTTCTTTTTTTAAGAATGAAAAGAAAAAGAAAGAGAGAAGGCCCACAACACCAGGCACATCATCTGGTTTGGGATCTCCTCTTAGAAGATCTGATTCTCCAGCAGCCATGTCTAAGCGATCAGCTTCACCTGCAACTCCTAAGTAAGATTTTTTTTGCAAACTCTCATTGACCCGCAAGGAATCTGAATTATGCTTAGTGAAGATGCTGGTTTCACCAGTTACTAGCTTTTCTTTTTGTCTTTTTTTAGTAAGTGGTTTTTATTTGTTTTGATCTAGATGGGGAACAGGGTAATAAACCACTCTACCCTTGCAGAAATATAGCAGGGGTGGAACATCACCTGCATTCCTCACTACAAAGCTCTACAAACCACTCATGTGTACTTAAACTGATTTTGCTGATGAATTTTCCCAGCAGCAGTGGGCAGTGCAAAGGAACTAGGCTAGCCTTTGGGCCTACTTGGATGTGGAGGGGGAGAATCCCAGCTTGTTTCATGGTTTACAAACATAAGGAGGTTGCTGAATAAGGAGACAACTTTGTGACCCCTAAACTTTCCAGGCAATGTTACCAGCCTCCCCCTCCCATCCCCCATAAAAGGCCTCAGACCCCATTGCTTCTGAGGCAGACAGGGGCTGAGGCCTTTCTTGATCTTAAAAGTGACACTGGTTGTTGCAGGGCTGTACAAAAGGGTTACTGTCCCAGTTTCCTCCCCTTTTCCCTGCCCCTGTGGTTGCTTCAAGGAACAGCCAATCTCCTGCAGCCTACACTTTGCTACCAAAGGTGGTTGGGGGTAGAAGTTAGGGTTGCAGGGATCTTTCTCAGAGCCCAATTTCCCCCTGTACAATGATCAGGCTGATGTAGGGGACAAGAAGGAGGCGGGATGTAGTTAGTCACTTAGGGAAAGGTAGTTTAGAGGGAAAAATTGAGCCTTATGGGTACTGATTTTAGTATCATAATGTATCTGAAGAGAAAATCAGTTACACTAGGGTAAGGCTGGCAGCTTCAGTAAAGCCACTGGTGGGGAGCCAAGTGACAGTTGGCAAAGGGGGTGGGGAGCTGGCCAGCACGCTAAACACCCCCGGCCACATCCCCACCACCAACATCTGGAGTTCAGAAAAAGTTCATTGAGCATAACTGCTAACAGATAGAAACATCATTACTTTTATTATTCGAATCCCCATTGTTTTTATACCATTTACTGAATGCAAGCAATCCAGTTCTATGATAGAAATTAAGTAAAGCTGAAAAGCTGATTAGCTGTGAATCATCTTGTATACAGATGGGGGGGTCAGCATGGAAGCAGTAATTCTATAAATGCATTGTTTGTTAGTGTCAGAGACACGGTTTCAAAATGACAAGAGTCAGAATGAGAAAAGTTGAGCTCAGTGAAAACATACATGCAGAGCTTACTAAGAAGTCCCCTCAGATTTTAAAGTGGCTAGGAGAACTACAAACGCAATAGCTCTGTCTGGGTGCTTGAAAGTAGCTGTGCAGTTCTTTAGACTCTCAGCAAAATACGTTTTTTAAGAAATATTGCATAAAACAGTGAAAAGTCTCTGATGCATCAATACAAGAAGAACAAACTGGAATGCTACTTCATGCAAGAAGTGCTTTGATAAGAGGAGAATGGACAATATATCGTTAAAAATAAGTAGAAAAAAGGAGTGTATTTTCCCAAAAGGTGCACAAAGTTTAAGAGACAGAAAATAGAGGATGAATCTGACACCAAGAAATGCTGACTAGAGGACAAAAGGGACAAAGAGAAGTGTGTCTGAAATTAGAGCTGACTCAGGAAGTGGTACAGGTATTTAATGATAGAGAGATGTCTACAAAATCTATAGATCTGTTTACAGGACAAAACCAAAGAATTTGACTTGTGCTCTCACTTTGAAGTAGATATTGATGATTTTAAGTGGTTGCCATATTCAGATCTGTGTTCCAAGTCTAAAATAGATATCTAAAGTTCTTTAAATGTATTCAATAGTGTATTCACTTGAAGACAATAATAATCAGGCCATATTCCCATGCAAACACAATGATTCTAAGACACTTAAGCTCATATAATGCCTCTGTATTGATATAAACCCAGGTGTGCGTGTGTGTCATAGACATAAGCTTTTTTGGTTTTTGTTTTTGTTTTTTCTGGAGTAATGCTTCAAGTATTTTCATGTTATGTGAACCAAATAGTCAAGTTGAAGTCAAATTGCCTCATCACAGTGTAATTTTGTATGAACAAGTCCTAAATGAATTGCCATTAATTCCAATTTGCACAACTGCAGTCTCCTTTACAGGCTGATTTGCTGGGTGGGACATGATCTCTTCCTGCCAATTTTTTTGGGTCACAGTCCTCTTGCCTGAGAACAGACAGCCTGAAACTTAATCCTCACTTTGTATCATGTTTGTAGATTAGTGTTTCATTCTTTACTTGATGTACAGGAATGGAAGAAACAACAACCAAGGTTAAGACCAATTAACCATTGACTTGTACTTCCCGGATTCTGTTGGCAGTGCAATATTGAATGATTTATTTGAATTTTTTTTTAGGACAATCACAAAGACTTACCCTCAGTCTCCCAAAACTACTAAACAGTATCCAGCTTCTCCTGTGAAACACCGTGCCTTGGGAGAAACACCTAAAAAAAGAGCAGAAAAACATAAGGACAATCAGAGGGAGAATATTAGCCAGAAAACCCAAGCATCACCTGCTGAAGAGGCTGTATGCCAAGCTGTTGCTGAAAAATCTGTGCCTTCTGCAGGAAAGACTGAAAGCAATGAAGGTGTGTCATGTTGCTTCTAAAGCAATTCCCTAGTACACCTCAGGGCCAGCCCAACTATTGGGCAGAGTGATGCACCTGCCTCAAGTAGCAGATTCTGAGAGGTGGGAATAGACAGAGCTATGTGTGCCAAATGGCCTGCCCCCACAACTAGCCTGCTGCCCTCAGGTACAGTAGACGCTGTTGCTCTGCAATCTCCTAGTCCTTCCCCCTCCTCTGTTTTGCTGAAGGATCCTGTCATCCCATGCTCTGTTCTCTTGACTTTTTCAGAAAAAAACAAGGGGGAAAGGAAACAATATTCTAGGCACAGGCTCTATGGACGCTGCCCGTCTCCCAGCACTCGTTATGTTGCACCAGCAGAACTGACCACTGGCATAACAGGAAGCATTTACTTCCTATAGCAATCTCAAAAATTATTATTATTATTATTATTATTTATTTATATAGCACCATCAATGTACTTGGTGCTGTACAGAGTAAAACAATAAATAGCAAGACCCTGCTGCATAGGCTTACATTCTAATAAAATCATAATAAAACAATAAGGAGGGGAAGAGAATGCACCAAACAGGCAGTATAAAAGTCAGAGCAAAATCAAGTTTTAAAAGCTTTAGGAAAAAGAAAAGTTTTTAGCTGAGCTTTAAAAGCTGCGATTGAACTTGTAGTTCTCAAATGTTCTGGAAGAGCGTTCCAGGCGTAAGGGGCAGCCGAAGAAAATGGACGAAGCCGAGCAAGGGAAGTAGAGACCCTTGGGCAGGCGAGAAACATGGCATCAGAGGAGCGAAGAGCACGAGCGGGGCGATAGTGTGAGATGAGAGAGGAAAGATAGGAAGGAGCTAGACAGTGAAAAGCTTTGTAGGTCAACAGGAGAAGTTTATATTGGATTCTGAAGTGAATTGGAAGCCAATGAAGAGATTTCAGAAGTGGAGTAACATGGTCAGAGCGGCGAGCCAAGAAGATGATCTTAGCAGCAGAGTGGTGAACAGAAACCAACGGACTGATGTGAGAAGAAGGAAGGCCAGTGAGAAGAAGGTTGCAGTAGTCCAACTGAGAAATAACCAATGCATGAACAAGAGTCTTGGCAGAAGAGACAGACAAAAATGATCAAATCCTGGCAATATTATACAGGAAAAAACGACAGGATTTAGCTACTGCCTCAATATGAGGAATAAAGGAGAGCGAGGAATCAAATATAAAGCCAAGACTACGAGCTTCCTTGACTGGAGTAAGTGTAACATCATTGACAGTAAGAGAGAATGAGAGATGAGGAGAAGGTTTAGGAGGAAAAACAAGCAATTTAGTCTTTGCCATATTAAGTTTCAAACGATGATGAAGCAACCAAGCTGAGATATCTGAAAGACATGCCGAGATACGATCGTGAACATCAGGAGAAAGATCCGGAGATGAAAGATATAATTGTGTATCATCGGCATACAGATGATATTGGAGGCCATGAGATTGAATAAGATTACCCAAGGGCAACATGTATAAAGAAAACAACAGCGGGCCAAGCACTGAGCCTTGTGGAACCCCTACTGAAAGGGGAAAAGAAGAAGACGAGCTGCCATTAGCCAACACGCTGAAAGAGCGACCCGCTAGATAGGAGGCAAACCAGTTATAGACAGAGCCACAAAATCCGAGGTCATGAAGGGAATCTAAAAGAAGATTGTGATCAACCGTGTCAAAGGCTGCAGTTAGATCAAGGAGAATAAGAACAGAATAAAGGCCTTTAGACTTGGCAATAAGAAGATCATTGGTAATCTTAGTAAGGGCTGTTTCAGTGGAATGCAAAGGACAGAATCCAGATTGAAAAGGATCCAGAGCAGAGTTACTAGAAAGAAAATCAAGACAACGAGAGTAGACCACACATTCCAGGATCTTTGAAACAAAAGGCAACAAAGAGACAGGTCGGTAGTTAGACAGAGATAGCATATCAAGAGTAGGTTTCTTGAGAATAGGAGAGACTGTAGCATGTTTAAAAGCAGAAGGAAATGAACCAGAGGACAAAGAAAAATTAATAATATGAAGCAAGGAAGGGAGGATAGCAGGGATAAGATTAATAAAGACACGAGAAGGAATCGGATCACGAGAACAAGTGGAAGGCTTCGAAGAGCGCAGTATTGTAGACAGTTCATCAGCTGAGACTGAAGGAAATGCATAGAAGTTTGCAGGAGGAACTGACAGATGAGGAACAGGAACTGGAAGAGGAACAGAGCTGGCCAGATCAGAGCGGATAGTTTGGATTTTAGCATTGAAAAAAGAGGCAAAGTTAATTTTTAAATGAGTTGAAATGCTCATTTCTGGAATGGGACAGGTCCACAGATCACCCTACTACAATCTCCACTAACTTGTTCTGTTTGGGAAGTGTGGGGGTGGTCGGTCCCGCTGGTGCACAGGCAGCATTGGATACTTCCTAATGGTTCCTGTTATAGAAGCCCTATTCCTAGACCAACCTAGGAAGCAGGCATGATCCTTTGAGCACTGCTTCCTAGGTTGCTTTAGGAATGAGTCTTCAGTGGCAGAAATCCTAGAGCCTGTTCCTAGAGTGTTTTTCTTTCCCCCCCCCCTTTTTTTTCAGGTGCGGGGTTTGCTAGACAGGACTTGAGGAGCTGCCTGAGGCCTTTGGGATGCACGTTTCACACCACTGACCTAGGCCTACATTTTACCTCAGTAACAACTCATAGTATTGATGTAATATTACAGATAGAATATGGTACAGTTTACATGGAAAGCCCGTTGGTAAGCAGAATAAATTTAGGAGCCAAACATCAACTCCTGGTCGTCATCTTGTGCTGTTTCTTGCTGCAGCCTCACCTTCTCTCAGTACAATAGCATGCCTTGCTTTACTGAAGATAATATGAGCTGTAGATGAAATCATAAATACTCTTATGCTACAAGCTCCCTTCAGAATGTGACTTGAGATGTTTGAGGTCCTGGAGCTTGAGAATGCCTCGTCATAAATATTATAATGTTGCCCCCTTCTGAAGTTGCTTTGCGTGGAAGAGACAGCTATCTTAATGCATGTCTTTGCACAGAATGTGTAGATGGTTCCTAAATTTCCCATTGGCTTTCTAATATTCTTATCCTAATATTCCATTAGGGAAACTTGCAGCAGGGACTACTGATGCTGAGGAAGCTACACGAATTCTAGCAGAGAAGAGGCGTCAGGCTCGCCTCCAGAAAGAACAAGAGGAAAAAGAAAGACAGGAGAGAGAGACACGTGAAAGGTACTACTTCCCTCCATTAATTTCAATGTACTCCTAGACAGCTGGTCATTGTTGCCATTAAGTGAGCCTTTAATTAGATTAACCTTCATACAGGTACAAATTAACTGTGCTTCATGTTTCTGATACTCTAAACAATGGTCCATCCTTGTCCATGATTTCCCAATACTTGTTCTTGTTAATTTGGGGGCACAACTCTTGTTTTCCAAGGAAACACTACTTAAAGGGAATGTACATGATTCTGTGCCATGTTAAATGTAACAGAAGGTGTAGTCTTTCTGCCAGTCTAAAAATACCACTGTGACTTTGAAGGCTAGAGAGAGAACAACTGAAAAGAAAAGAAGAAGAAGAGAGGGTTCGACTGGAGGAAGTGGCCCGTAAAAGAGAGGAGGAAAGAAGGCGTGAGGAGGAGGAGGCCAGGAGAAAAGCAGAAGAGGAAGCTAGAAGGCGAGCCGAAGAAGAATGTTTACTAAGGGAAAAACAAGAAAAGGAATTACAGGCTATGCTTGAGATGCAGGTATAGTCTTTTGGAAGTACCAAAATACCTATTACTTCAGAAGTGTTCTTTCTTAAAATGGAACCTAGTATCCTAAAAGAAAATACCTCTGTAAAATAGCAAATACAGAAATGTCACTATGCAGTATTTTTTCAGGTTTTTCATTTTAGATAAATATATGAATCTGCCTTATGGTCCACCACTGGTCCATCTAAAACAATACTGTCTAGTAAGAATCTCAGGCATAGGTCTTTCAAGACCTGCTAGCTCTGTTCATTTAACTGGAAATGTTGAAGTTTGAGATTTGGACCTCCTGTTTGCAAAGCATGTACTCTGCCACTGAGCTTAAGAGCAATTGTACTAAACATACTGTATATTATCTAGGTGTTAAGCTTCTGACCCCTGTGGTTACTTGCCCTTTAAATAGCATGCATGTTTAATGCAACCAAAATCCTCTGACTTAGACTCAGTTCAAATGTTCTGTTAGCAGCATGGCTGTTACCTAAATTTGCATTTGCAGGGAAGGGGCTCTGTGCTGCCCAGAGAATGTTTAAATCCCCTCCCTTCATGGGTCTCTAAAACATTTGGGAGATGCTATCGCTCAGTGGTAGAGCACATGTGCATGAAAAACCTGGGAGAGATGCTGCCCTAGACTCAGCATAACCAGGGCTGGTGACAAGCAGAGGGACCACATCTCAGGAAGTACCCATTGAGAAGTGCCCCCTGGATTCATTCCTCCTCCTTAACACATTGCAACTGCTTGTTCATGTGCTTCTTGCTCCAGCCCAGACAGTGGTGATGAGGAGGAGGAGGAGCTGCTATTGAGGGTGTCTTGCCCAAGGGTCCTTAAAAACTTGGAGTTGGCATTAGGTATCAGGCAGCTTTCTGTGTTCCTACATTACTATACTTTCCTGGGATCTGATGGCATAGGTGCATGTACTTCCTATGCAATCTGGCAGACCCACATGAGGAAGATAAATGAAATATTCTTGCAACCAGATAGGGAAATAAATGTCAACTTACTCACACACACACGCGTGTGTGTGTGTGTGAGAGAGAGAGAGAGAGAGAGAGAGAAGAAAGTTTGAATCAGGCTTCAGAACTACATTTTTGGAAAGGATAGTCTACTCAAGTTTTCTGGAGGCTGGTATCTTGTTTATGATTTAATAAATAAGTTATCTGTTGACTTACGTGTGTTTAACTAGAAAGAAGCAGCAGAAGCAAAAGCCCGGGAAGCAGCTGAACATCTGCGTCTGGAAAGGGAACAAATTATGCAGCAGATAGAGCAAGAAAGACAGGAGCGAAAGAAGGTATCAAGTTTGTTCATATCAAGTGTGAATGCATTGTTACTTCTTGTTTGTTCCCATGCGTATATGAAACACTTCTCTAAATAAGGTGATCTAGACAAGAAAAGAGTTAAGTGATCTAGTTGAGCTCCCAGTGTGAAATATAATACTTAATTAGAAGCCCTGTTCAAAATTATTATCCACTCCATATTCTAGAGTATGTGATAGCACAACTAGCTATATACATGGGTTCTGTTAACCAACACTTACAAATTATGTTGATTTGTAATAATCCATAACAGCCTAAAACAAAACCAAGTTAGAGGAAACTTATACATGTGGTAATTGCATTTGAGCTGATGGTATAAAATTGCTAACATTAGTGACCAGACACTGCATTATCATTATATAAATAATCAACTTTAGTAAATTCCAACTAAAAGGAGAAAATGTATTGGGAGATACCAAAAACAATGATCCAGGCATACTGTGACTGATGATAGTGCCCTTATTTTATGTGGTCATCCAAAAATGTATTCCCTTACTCCAGACCAATATGTCTGCAGAACTCTGTCAATTCAATGAAAGCTCTTAGAAAGGGGAGATTTCCCCCCCCTATGTTTTATATTTCTCCTAATTCAATTACACTTTTAGACTTGGAAGGCAAAGGGCAGTAAAGACATGTTTTGTTTTTGTCTATTTTAGAGAATAGATGAAATAATGAAAAGAACAAGAAAAAGTGAAACACCAGAAATCAAGGTAAGGAAAATAATTCCCTTCCTGACCAGGCTGTATAGAATTATATAATTCAACACAGAGTAAACACTGCTCACCCAAAAAGCCTATCATTATTTCTGAGCTGCAGTTTAACAGAATGGCCACTTCTGGCCCTCATAGAATGGCTGCAACTCATTTATTTCTCTCTCATATAAGCAAATGTGCTTCTATCCTACTTGTAAAGGGAAGAAATGTAAATACATTTTCTTTGTCTTCTACCTTAGCGCCAAAGTACACAATGCATGGAGCAGTGCTCCCCCTGCTACAGTTGGGAAATCAGCTTAGGTAGGGGAATTCTTGAGCAGTCAAAAAATGCGGCAAGAAAGCAAAGAGCTAAGCAATCCCCCTTCTGCTTTTCAGTAATGCAAATGAACTGGGATGCAAGGAAGACAGAAACACACAACTGCATGTAACATGTAGTTGATCCTTAATTTCTTACTATGGAAACTTTCTTGCTATACAGCCGGTTTAGACTGAGGACGTTTCCTACAACAGCATTGCTCAGGAAGACAAATGCAAATTAATGGTAAATGAAAGGGTTTCTTTAAAAAGAGAACGTGTGTAAAATTCAAGGTGTACGTTTTCCTGTGTAAACCTTGAAATGACAGTTGGTGAGGGGAGAACTATGCTGGATCCTTTTGCTATTGTTTCTGCAGCTAATCACACAAGGAACTAGAGAAATAAAAGACACGAGCTATTTTAAATTCGTGTTGTCAGAGATCGAAATTGTAGTCCAAAACCTCTGGAGGGCACCAGGTTGGGGAAAGCCCAGGACATGTACAAGTGCTTAGGCAATGTTTATCTTTCTCACACTGTGACAGTGTAGCCATGGTGCACAGATCTTGCTGGAAGTAGTTCTCATTCATCTCCTTTAAGAGACATCGTCCCACCCTATGTGTTTTTCTTTCAAGTCAATATTTAGAGAAGGCTGTAGTAAGAGATAGGTGCGTGTATTATTGTGTTTGTGTATAACATATCACTTTATTTTTTGCCTAAAACATTAAGATTTTAATGCTGTTTAGTCCAGCTGCTTCTCTGTAAAGGTTTGTATCTAATGCTGTTAACATGTTTGATACAGAAGGAAGACACAAAACCAGATGTGCCGTCAACCCTAAATGTGGACAGACAGCCAAAGCCACTTGCTATCAGTCAAGCAGGTGAAAATATATATTTTTTCCTATTGGTACTTTTTCAAAGCCTTTTTAGTTTGGGGTTTGACCAATCTGGTCTGCTGCCACTGCTCTGTGTGCATATGTGTGCATGTGCGCGTGTATAGATTTTATTGATGTCTTGTTTTATTGTATTTAACTTATGCTTGTTCTGTCTTTATTTTTAACCTTGTAAGGCTTCTTGAGTTGTCATGTACCTAGAAAGGCAGGGTATAAATGTTGTTAAAATACTCAGTCCTACCCTAACTCTGAACTATGAGAGTAGAAGAAACTCTGAATTTGAGGGTCACAGGAGCCCATAGCTCAGTAGTGAAGCACATGGTTGACATGCAGAAGGTACCAGGTTCAATCCCTGGCATTTCCAGGTAGGGTTGGGAAAGACCTGCATCTCACCATAGACAATACTAAGCCAGGTGGACCAAAGGTCACATAAATGCAGTATCTCCTGGTTCAGCCATAGGATTCTATGCATGATGACCAAGTTGAGTAGTAGAAGAGAGATGCTAACCCAAGACCCTCTTCTAATTTCAATACTTGTAGAGCTTCCAGGAGATAAGTATTAAACAGGCCCAATGGAAGTGTGCTGGAAGTATGATTGTGGGCTCCAGTGGCTTAAAGTTTGCCTAAACATGTTAAACGCACCATGTGAAAGTTCTGCCATTGGAGAATACAAAGGCTTCCCCCTACCCCCTGGCAGAGCAAGCTGGAGGGGATAGAAATCACATAAGCAGTAAATTGTCTGCTTTTCTCCAACCATTGTTTATCTCCCCTATGTTTATTATTAGTGGCTAATTTTCCACTCTTAGGTTTTCCTATTGGAAGGGAAAAGAAAAATAGCTGTGAAGAAGGGAGATAAGGTGAGATAAATGATGGCTGGAAAGAGGAGCTTTTGCCTACTTCCTTTCATTGTGCACATGTGTGATATTGCTACCTTCCAGTTTTCTCTGTTGATGAGGAACCTTCAGAGCGCTAATGTGGAGACTGTAACTTCTATTTGAGCTCTTTGATGACACACATTTAAAGCTCCAGCTTTTATATTTTCATCCTATATGTTTCTGTTTTTCTCTAGTCCAATCAGACCTAATATTTTCTATAGAACAATCCTGCTTAGATGTAAACATGATAGATTACTTTCGTCTGTAATGTCAACTATTTAAAGTGGTGTGTGTGTGTGTGTTTAAATCATATTTTCTAATGAGATTCTTCCTGTAGAAATGAATGGACTGGCAAACTGCAAAGACGATAAAGGCCTAGGATGTGCTGTGCCTGACTCTTTTCCTCATGATGTATTTTCTAATGGACTTAAGCCACTTATGAGCCTTATTCAACTGGATGCAATGGATGGGAAATCTAACAGCATGGATGATTCAACAGATGAAGTTCAGTCTATGGATGTGAGGTACATTCATTTAAAAAGATGATGATGATACAAACAACCACACAACTATTTCTGTGCATCTGATGCTGCTTTTGACTTGTGTTTTTGTGTGAAATGGTACAGGCTATGCTTCTCAAAGTCTTTGTTGGTATAAAAACAATCTCACTGAATTTGCACAAGTTCCTGATCAAGACAAATGAATTCAAGACAAATGAATTCAAGACAAATGAATTCATTTTAACCCTAGAAAAAGTTTCATTTCTCATTTTATGAAGTATGCTGCACCAGAGTTCTATGTTTTTCCAAATTCTCTTGTTGTTTCTTCTCTTCCACTGGCACCTTGCACCAATATTTGTTATTTTAATTGTGTGGGCAGCACTTAATTGAGTCCAATTGGTGAAGGGAAGACAGCAAATTAGACACAAATAAATTGGCCACAACTTCATTGGCCTGGTTCAGACAACATGCTAAACCATGCTGCTTAAGCAGCATGGTTTAGCATGTTGCCTGAATCAGGCCATTGACTCACTTGAATAGGCTTGGTGGCAGTATAGAGTATGGAACCTGTCATTGGCCAGCTTGCCTGCTGATCAATTTCCCTTCCTGTCA
The DNA here is from genome assembly GCF_023053635.1 of Elgaria multicarinata webbii. Lineage (NCBI taxonomy): Eukaryota > Metazoa > Chordata > Lepidosauria > Squamata > Anguidae > Elgaria > Elgaria multicarinata. The sequence goes on along the minus strand of NC_086175.1, from coordinate 58,353,142 downwards.
TGCATGCCAGGTAAGCTAGTGGTGGATAGCAAGACCAGGGGCACACCATGGCATGGACCATTAATGTGAACCCCTTTCTACCACTCCGGACTTGCCCAGTTCACAGCCCCAATGCTGGACTGGTCTTGGTGCCATGGCCCTGAGATCCCTTAAGGGAATCCTCACTGTGGGTTAGCAGGGAGACCAATCCTGCTCCCCCTCACCAATGGATCCACCTCAGGTTGAACTGCAGTGAGAAGAAAGGAAAGATCTCATTCTGGTGGGGCTGCCTCTTTGGCACCATCTACATCAAAGCACTGATTGGCTCAGCAGTCCCTCTTGGATGGCAATAATGCTGTGATTGCACAACCATTCTTCACCAGCCTTTACTCCCTTTGCTGCTAGCCTGCGTGCCCCTCATGGCTCCCCGTTAAGAAGAGAACTCGGCCTCTGGTTAAACTATGGTGTACAAAGGAGTCTAGTGCATTCACTGTCAAAGGATAAGATTCATACAGCCTGATCCTATGCATGTTTATTTAGAAGCAAATACCAATGTGTCAAATAGTGTTTACTTCGGGGTAAGTGTGCATAGGGTTGCAGCCTTGCTCAGTTTAAGGCTCAAAATATACTTGGTGCTTTCCACTATCTGCTATTCTCCCACTATAAAATGGATGAGCTGAGATCATGCCTTTATCATCTGAAGATAGTTTCATTGTCATGAATGTCATTCGGCATTTATGTTGTTAAAATATATGGCAATAACTTGGTTCTTCTCCTGCCTCCTTTACTTTATACAGTCCTGCTTCTAAAGAAGAGCTCATATCTATCCCTGAGTTTTCACCATTGAATGAAATGATGCCTGGTGTTTCTTTAGACCAAAATGGATCAAATAATGGGAAGGCTCTGGAAGAACTACTAGATTTCACTGGCCAAGCCACTTACCCAAAATTATCAAGTGAAAGTATTAGCATAGATGATTGTAATAAAAACTTGATTGATGGATTTAACAGTCCAGGACAGGAGACAAGTCTCAATACCTTGTGTTGACAAACACACTACTACTTGGCAATAAGGTACAGTATTGTTGTGGATGTAACTGCTTAGCTAGCTCTTCCAGGCAATCTCTGTCTCTGCCTGCCAAGAATATACTATACCAAATAAATAAAATGAGGAAAACGTGGGTCCACTTCAGAAGTGCTGTTCAAGCATTCACACAAAAAGGAGGAAAACACACCTGGGAAACTCTCTCTCCAAAAGTAGTGTTCTCACATGCAGTGAACATGATTGGAAGAAGGCCTGTACTAATTTGCTCCATGCCTGACTTGCATGGCCATCTGTATGCACACATTGGCCTTTTTATACATTCATCACATTTACAGCCATTCCCCATATACTTTTCATTATATACAGAGAGAGAGAGAGAGAGAAAATAAAGTATCAATTGAAAAGACTGCATGAACTATAAGAACCTGAAGAGACTATTTCTTTCCCTTAAAAGAAATCTAAGAGGCAGCTTGGATTTAAGAAGCAAGCAAAACTTACACCAAAATTCAGTTACTCTTAAACCTAAGCTCACCCTCCCCATTTCTTCTCTCATTTTACCTCCCCGCCACGAGGAAGCCTGTTTCCCATGACTACACAAGGACTTCCAGTTGTAAATGAGAGAGGAGTTCTTAGTTTGGGGTCCCCCAGCTTTGGTTAGCAGTCAGCTTTTGTTTCTGCTCGGGGGTCTCAATGTCTCCCTCTCTCAGGAAATGAAAACATGAAATCTAGGCAACAGTCTGCAGAGGCTGTAGATATAAACAGGTGGCTTTAAAGAAGTGTATTTCTCCTGTCATGTTTTCTGGATGAATGCCTCTTCAGTATTCCATGTTATGCTTTTATTTTTTGGAAAATTGGGAATGAAATTGAAAACCAGTTAATGGAAGAACACATAATAAAATCTGAAAATAAAACATTTAAGTTCTGTAAACTCACTACATTTCTTTTTCTGATTGACAGAGGATGTTGGTGAATATAGAACACACTCAATGCTGCTGTCAGTAAAATAAGAGCTTGTCATTTTAAGAAGCTGCTGCAGTCCACAACACTGGATATCATGTTACTCTGCACTGAATTTACTGTCTTCCCATGTGCATTGTTGAGTAATTAATCATTTTGGTAAAGAGTGGAATCTTCAGTTTTAAGTGGTTTCAGGGAACATTTGTGGGAGTTCTTTGTTTAAAAGTTGAGCTGCTAAAAACATGGATATTAAATATATATTTCAGTGGGCTCCCAAGTGAGTCCACTCATTTATTTTAAATCCATTTTAGTTTTGTTGTTGAATTGTTAGGCTTTGTTCGTAAATGCACATTAGACTGAAATAGCAGTTGTTGTGTTTGCCATGTGCCTACTTTTTCAGTTTTTTTCCTTGAGAAAAAATAATTTTAAATGCCTTTCATGACAGGTGTTCCATTGCAAATCTCAAGCTGAAAAGGCTTGAACAAAATATGCAACTGCTGGAATCCAAGAGGCTTTCTTGTAGATAGTGGAGCATTAGGGTCATCTCTCCATAAAATATGGCACATAACCATTTTTATTTGTATTATTTTGATCCGTCAATAACTTAGTTGGCACTGTACTGGGTACTACTACTAATATAATGCTAAAAGAAATTAGTGAGATCATATTACATGGGTCTTTAAGCATATTTAATTTTAACTGTTCGTGAAAAAAGACCAATACCTAATTACATGTATTATATAAGCAATTATATCATGGGGCAAAGCTGATGATATGTTAATGTTCAAGAGATAGTATCTGTGATCAATATCAGGTGGTCTTAATTCATGGGATTCACTAATATCCTACAACTCAGCATCATATAATCAACAGCAAACAGTATATAGACATGGACAACAAGATATTATAAGGCATAACCGTGAGTGCTGAAAGTTGTACTTGTGCAACACAATAGCCTATTAGCCTCTCTCACTCCACAAACATGTGTATGAAAAAAGCTCTTATTGAGAATGTATAAACATTCTATAAGCTGTACAGAGAGCGTTATCTGGCCCATTTAAACATTTTAAAATTTATTGATTTCAATGGGAATGTTAACCACTGACTTAGATTTCTCTCATTTGAAATAAATGGAACTTAAAAGTGTTTAACTTCGCCTGGTTTGTGCACAAAGAATTTCAACCTTTGGTGAACTTTTATGCTGTGCTGCCTAGAGGACAATTTTGTCCCGTTCTATACAACAAAGAAGCTAATGAAACTGGAAACTTTTATATATAGGGGTATGTTAAAATGTTATGTAGCTCTGTTCTTGTGACTCTAAAAATGCCCCCAGTTGAAAAGTTAAAGTAGTTAATAAAAGTATGTAATGATATACACAAATGCTTACAATATTTATGTTGATGTATTTCAGCAAAAAATACTTCCTTGGTGACTGTGCAGTATGTTGTAGCATGGTACAGTGTCTTCCAAGTTAATTCTGCAATTTCCCTCTTAAACAATAAAAACAAACTGATTGAATTTGGTTGTGATACTGTGGTGGTGGTGTTTCTGAAATGCAACATCTTGTTTGCTATTGTGAGTGTTAGAATATTTTAGTCTCCTCGTTTCTATTGCCCCCCCCTTTTCACATTGTGTGGTGTTTCCATTTCCATTGTAACTCAGAGCTATTTTTAGTCCAGTTATTTCTGTGAATATGGGTTGCAAATCTCTGGCAGTCCTGCAAGTCTAGCTTTTGTGGTCAGATTCAACTACATGGAAACCTAAGTAGTGGAATGATTATGGAATATACTGAAATTAATCTTGAGATGTCCAACCATGAATTCATCTGATTAGATTTTCAATAATGCAGCAGTTCAGTGTCTTCTGACTAAAGATATCCAAAAACCTTCACCTATGACAGTTTAAACTCTGCCTATGGGTTGTATCCAATGTAACACATGGACAAAGTTCAAGAATTGCTGGTGTTCCACTAGCACAACCATCTAGCATAATGCAGTCATAATGAGCTGGACAATGGCTTGCACAAGCAGAATCAAAATATTAGACTTGATATTTGTACAAGGATGAAAAGAGAGTTTATGAAAGCAGTGGAAGCTTTGAACTAAAGGAATGACACAATTGGATACAACCCTTTGAATTGGTGAGGTAGACATCGAAGTGGTGTTGCAACCATAGGTTGGATAGTCAAATATCGTTTTAGCACTTAGAAATCTGTTCCAAATTCATTGAGCAGCAGATTTTTAAAAAGAACAAATTGTTTTTAGTAACCAAGTTACAAAAGCAGCAGGTGGCAAACACCATCTTGTAAGATGAATTTCTCAAACATAGGAGGAGCCCCCTGATATAACACGGGTCCTGCTATTATACATACATGGATTTTCTTTTAATGAACAAAGACTTTTTTCTTCAGAAGTTGATCTAATGGTGATCAGTACAATTAGTCACAAATCTGTCTCATACTGAATAGGAGAATTTTCAAATAAGGTATACACATTATTTAAAATCTTATTGGATATATTGTAAATGTTGTGACACACACAGGTGTTGCTTTTTAAAGCTAACCTCTTGGTACCTAATTTAGTATTTAGTAACTTGGTATTTAATTAGGTGATAATTCATGGTTAATGCCATATGCTGGATAATGGCAGAGCAAATGGACTGAAGGTAAATTTCTTAGTAGAAATTCTACCCAAAACATCCTTAATATTTCTGAGAATATTTCTCCAAAGGCCAAAAAGAAACATTTGGAGCTTTCTTCCTGGGGAAAAGTTGTTTTCTTGATGCCAGCTATTTTTCACATTTATTTATATCAATTCTACCTGTTATTTCCATATGTGATATATGTTTTAACATAAGACACAAAATGTTGATAATGAACTAATGTCACTAATGCAGCTATCATGTCTGCTTTAACATTTCAATAAATTTCACAATAAATGATGCTGAACACTGTATTATTTGTGATAGTGTTCTTGGAGATGGTGAACATTGTGCAGTTCCTCAGGAAAAGGATATGAGAGATTTCATTGAAATGAGCAAGTAAAGTCATGCTGATTTGCATGAGAGACTTGGGGAAGTTCCTCAACATGGACTGAAAGTACAAAAAGCAAGCCATTGTACCTATACAAACAAAAGTTACATACAAAGCTATTTGGCAGAATGCATAATTTGCCACTTTTCCATCTGAGGCAAGGGATTTATCCCACCTTGTGGGAGGGCTGATGTTGTGGGTTACAAATAGATTGCAAAAACAACCAGGATGGTCAGGGTACATGCAGATTATGTATGCAGATCTACAGCAAGATATGTGTTCCACATTGTTCCTCCAACTGATTGGTTTAAACCCAACTAGTCTCAGTTGCATGTACACCATGCTGACATTCATATGTACAGAATCATGGAGATTGGGTATGGGTGTGACTGTTGTACTTTACATTAGAATCTGTGGATAGAAGCCATTGAAGTAGTAAGTTCCTGTCTTCCAGAGTTTAACAAGTTTATTATTAATCTTGGAGGATTCCAAGATTAATGCCATATTTTGGTGCCATGTTTGGGAGCCATTGGGAATCAAGTGGATCTGATATTGAGAAAATCCTGGAGCTGTTGTATATGTAATGCTGTGGTCATATACTGGCAGGCAAACCATACTCACATGCTGTCCAAGGCAACTTACTGGTATCAACAGCAATAAGTGCTCTACTAATGGTGAATGTACATTACAATACACTTCAATATTCTAGAGATGGGAACCACTAGGGAGCTTACATTTTCTTCATCATCAAGCATTGATAAATATACCATGACAAAGTCCACTAAAGAAAGAATTGTACCCTGAATCCAGTGAAGCAAAGGAGGCTGACAACTCAGTAATCAAGGAACTCTTCTTCTTAAGAAATCCATTCCTAAATAAATACCAGTGGAGCAAATAAATTCTTCATTAGATCTAGAACTATTATCCAAAAGTCTTGAAGAAACAAAAGATACTGAAAGAAAGAGTAGAACAACACTATACCTTTGGATTATGTATGTTCACATATTGATATGCAAAGGCATTTATATCAGCAGAAGTGCCTGAAAACTGGGAATTACATTTGCAGAGTGTTGAACTAATACTTCTATCTCCCCCCTCAAGTGCTGGACACAATAATTACACCAAATGTGTCAGACTACATATTCATCAAACAATAGAAATTAAGACAAGTAACTAGAAGTAAGCAAAGCACTCCAGGAAAGTAATTTCACATCAAGGCATCAAAATATGGGCTGGAATACGGACAGATACGTTCATAGAGCAAATGCTCATGCAACCAAAAAGCCAAGGATGGTTGATCTACACGGGATGATGGAAAGTAAACAAGCCCTATGGACTGCAAGCCACTCAGCATGCAGCAAAGTACATTAAGAAACTATCTACAGAAAGCTTAACATTGCACTGTTGATGCTGCTATGTACCATCTGTAGAGGGCTGATGCCCAGTCTTTTGTATGGAAAACACTTCCAAATTTACAATGTGTTTCCAGAACAACAGGGATGGCAATGTTTACATGGATATCTTTATCCAATACCCTGTCATGCCCTGCGTAGACATGGAATCAGGGGATGAGGAGGAGTTGGTGGAAGCTGCACCCAGTACCAAGGAGCCCAGCCCAGGAAGCATGGAGTCTGGACTGGCAGAGGTCCCAGCTGGCACTGGCTCTTCCCTCTTGGGCTCTGCAGGAATCTCTGCCAGTCCAGACTCCATGCTTCCTGGGCTGGGCTCCTTGGTACTGGGTCCAGCTTCCACCAACTCCTCATCATCCCCTGATTCCATGTCTACGCAGGGCATGACATAGCCACCGAAAAAAGAACCAGCACCATAGAAATTAGTAATGACAGTTCGCTGCATCTGCCAAATCACAATTGATGAAACTTGCTGTCAATTATGTACATGCCAAGTTTATGGTCTTGTTTGCACTGTGATTTGCAAGCATTGCAGTGGTAGCAACTGCACAAGTACATTACCAAATCATACCAATGAGGAAGAGGACTAAGCAATACAAAGGTATATTCTTGTAAATTGCTTCAGAGTTAGGATTTGCATATAATAGGCTATGACTATTTCACCATATAGTATAATGGCCATATTGACGTATCACCCACATCTGCCTATATTAGATGTACAATAGATAGATTGATGTTCCATGCTGAACAATTTTTACCATTCTCTTATGATAAAGGCTATTTACATTTGAATTTCATTTAAGTATTATATGAAAAATAAAAAGGTACGTTTTTTCAGGGCCACTTTATTGATTCTAGATTTTTGATATTTAATATACAATACTGGCCTGAACAAAGTGCAAATGGAATAACTTTGGGTGGAATTTGTTTACAGTCAGGCATTGTCTATGGAATTGTCTACTGGACTATCTTTACTGTAACTTGTTTTCCAACTTGATGAAATTCCTACTTAATTTCCTGATAGCTGGTGTATGATGATGTGTGGAATTTGTCTTGAGCAAATCACAACATGATGTGCATCTAAGAAAGACCACTGTTTTGAGGGACCATACATTATGCAACCAGTAAGAGCTGGTGTAGTGTGTGCCAGAATGTGAGCCTGGTTCAAACCCCACCTCACTTAGGCAGATCACAGTTTTTGAGCCTCAGTCACCTATTTTACAAATTTAGGAATACTCTTACTGATCTAGGATGGTGAATGAAAAGTTATTTCCACAGTGGGAAGATGACTACACTTAATTTAATTCACCACCTATAACTACATGGACACTGCAGTGTCCTTATAATATGGACAGAATATTTCTGAATTGTGCTATTTAGTTCTGTGAAACTGTCATGTTGAGGAATGTTGATGTGCCTGAAACAGATTACTTAAGAACACAGAACAGCCAGGTTATTGTTCAGTAGTGAAAAAGAAGGGTAGTTGTAGGCTAAAAGAAGAGAGGGTGGATGAATAGAGGAATTAAGATTGCAGCAGAGCAAAAAAAAGATAGCTCACACATGCCACGAGAAAAGAAAAGGGAATCAATATATCCTGCTTTAGTTATTGTATAACCTCTACTGCCACAGGGTCTATCTGAGCTTAAAGGAAATCTATGGTCTGGAACAGGAAAGAGCATTAAATGCAGTAGAAACTACAAGTGGCCCCTGCAACAAAATGTTACAAGCGAGCAGTGCTCCTGTTCAAGGTTCCTGCCAGCTAGCCAGCCATTCCATTTTCCAAGAAATCCCATTCCATTCCCCTTGCCCCATTTCCTGTCATCCCCAATAGACACTCAAGGGGCTGGAACCACAGCGCATATGCTGCTCAGTCTTCATGGGCCCAGCTGTGTTTGGGTCTCTCCCGCTCCAGCCGCTTCTTCCTTTCTCTATGCGGATCGTGCCCTTTTGAATACACAAGGATCCACAGTTGGAGAATGAGGTTGCTATTTGCTTTGTTGGCCAGATAAGAAGAATAAGTCAGAACAGAGAGCACAAAGAGGAGGACGAACAAATCAGGAGAGAGGAATGTTAGGTATCAACAGACTGTGCGGGGGATGGACCCCAAGCTGTCGTTACATCAGCAATAATTTACCTCAAAGGCTTGAATGTGGGGACGGCGTAATAATTTCTAAAGCTCGGGGAGACGGCGGGGTTTATTGCCCCCCTGTCTCTTCAAGGTGAAGGAGGACAATTATTGCGATTTCATGCATGTTTACTCGGGAAAAAGTTCAGCGGGATTCGCTCCCATTCAAGTGTTCAAAGCATTGAATTGCAACATTTTTTTTAAAAAAAAATACTATAATCATAACTGATTAGTGTTGCTTGGAGGAGTCTTTATGTTCTCGGTTAAGGGGAAGCCCTAGTGATACGCCTAGGATAGGACGAGACCTGGCACGTTTAAGCGAACAGTTTTCTGCTTTTCATATTGAGTATTAATGAGATGGGGAGGTCTTTGTCTCCTGGGCAAGGGAAGCGGGAGCTTAATTTGCAGGGCTCAACCCCGGGACAAAATTGGAATGACAGGCCGGAGCCTTGGAATACGTGACGAAAGAGTGCTTCTGGCCATGTGAAGAACGCATTCCCTCGCAAATGATTGGCTACAGCCCACCTTCGTACACCTGGCATTATTATGCAGGGACACTCATGCGCAGTGCCAGCAGTCTTTGTGTGCACTTAATATCTAAGGGAATAACGAAATGTGTTGCTTCGTTTAAAAGGGAAAAAAGGTTATATAAAGCAGGAAAAGAAAAAGCGAGGGGGAGGGGGCGGAGAGCGTAAGCATTTCGGGGCAACGGAGAGGCAGTGAAACGTCCCGTTCAGACGCAAGAGGGTCGTCAGGGGAAGAGTCCGCATTCGCTCCTTCCCGCCCCTTTACTTCCGGAGCACTTAGCCCAACCCTCCTGCCTGGGGCGGGGTAGGTAGGCCGGCCTGGGCCGGTGGCTCTTCTTCCTCCTCTTCGCTGGGCTCCTGCTCCTCCTCCTTCCTTCCCCGGGCCTGGGCTGAGCTGAGCTCCGGGCACGGGGAGAAGCTCGGAGGTGATTGCTCGGTGGGCGAAGGCGGCCACCGGAAAGAGGCCCTCAGAAACTGCAGTTACTGGAGGGAAGAAGGAGGATTGGAGGAGACGGTGGCAGCGGCAGCGGGACAAGGTAAACGCTTTCGGGCCCCGCCCCCCTTCCCGGGCCTGCAATGCTGAGACTGTGCGGATTTGCTCTGTGAAGGGAAAGGCTGAGGTGGGACCCCTCTGAGGGCAGGGGCGGGAGCGTCGCTAGGGAGTCGTAATACACCCCCTTGTCTGGATTCTGAGGTAGATGCCGCTCTAGTTCAACTCCCCCCGACCTTTTTTTTTTTAAAAAAAAAAAACTAGAAAATGAATTGGCGAAAAAAATCCTCTTCTGCCACACTTAAACTGGCCCCTGTCATTGTAACACAGGCTACTCACTCCAGTCTTCGTTTCCATATTTAAGATGCGTGGTGATCACACACACCCCATTTTTAAAAAGAAAAGGGCCTTCTTATCATCTACACGATTGATTTTGGAAGTATGGAATCGGGGTTTGCGGTGTTTGGGTTTGAGGCCGCTTTTCCCAACCTGGCGCCTTCCTAATGTTTTGGATTACAACTCCCAACATTCCTGATTATTGGCTATGCTTGCTAGGGGTGATGGAAGTTGAGGTCCAAAACATTAGGAGGGCACCGGGTTGGGGAAGGCTGGTATTTCCTGATGTGGTGTCAGATAAATTGAGGGGGAAAGTACATATAGGTGCCCAAATTGTGTGAGCAATAGCAAAGCAAAAGGTTTGCATAGTGCAAAGAAAGCTGCATTGGTAAGATTTATTCCATACTAATTAATCCAAAATCCCAACCCTAGAACCCCTACTTTACATGTAAGGGTAGTTACCCTTTAAATAACCTGATTTTGTCTACAAAAGAAGGTTTAAAATGGCTTTCTAGAATCTGGCTCTCTTCAACCTTGCTGGCTGGGAATGATGGATGTTGTAGTCCCACATATCTGAAGGGCACCAGGGTGGGGAAAGCTGGTTTTAAAATCTGCTAAAATAAGACTGTAAAAATCCCTTTTGATCACCCTGGCTTTGTTAACAGCGTTGGGAATTTGGTACCATTTTTCATGTCTGGTTAAGAGAGAAGTAATTTATTCAGTGAAATATTAAGGAATGGAGACTTGCTTTGGATGTTACAACGAAAAATAGCTATTTGAGCATTTACCTGCCTTTTGCACTTCTGGAGCTACACTCAGAGGAGAAACTCATATACCTACTATGCAGTGAGGAAGCCTATATCCACTATCTGGAGCTCATTTATTTCTTCATGGGTCAGAATACCTCTTGGGACATTACACCAGAAGCTTGATGCAGACTTACAGTAGTGGCTAATCAGATGCCTTTGACAAGCCCACAAGCAGGCAGAGTTCTCTCATTGTTGCTACTTAGCAACTGGTACACAGGAAAATTTGAAAAAAAAATATTTTATTTATTTATTGAAATAAAAGCAGTTATATGTGTTGAAAAGCGAACAAATAGGGAACTGCTGGTTTTTATGCTTCTCCTATTTGTTGTTAGGAAGCAGCATTAGAAGTGGACTATTGCCCTGCTCATGGGCTACCCATGGCCACTGGGGGAAACAGGATATCCAGTGGAGGATCTGTTCTTATGTTCATATCTAAATCTAGTCTGACATAAGAGAACTTTCAAATACTTTCCTGTAGACGTCTGAACTCCTGCTTCCTCCGCCTCCCCCAAATACATTTGTTGAGTGTTATAATACTTTTGTGTGCAGACACAAGTGGTTGATACTGTCTGGAATTGCTGTTGGGTATCATTCTGCATAGTGCCAGATTTGTTAGCTTGTCCTCAGGGTTATAAACATTGAGAAGTTAATTCACTTCAGACCTGAGAATTGCCCTGCAAAGTGTTCTGCAAGATCAGCTAGTCATAAATAATATAGTACATGTCTCTTACTCTTAAGTATATTGTTGCAAAATATTTTTTGTTCAGTTGCCTTAAGCTAACTTGGTACATCTGCTTACTCCTTCATTATGTGCCTATTCATAGTGTCTTCTCTTCCTTTGCATTCTTCTTGTTATAGAGTAGATGGATTTAAATCAGTGATTTTCAGTTACCCAGAGAGGCATGGCAGATTTAAATCACTGATTTTTAAATCAAGTTTTGAATTATGTAATTCATGTATTTCCTGAAAAAAATGGGCATAATATACAAAAACACATTGGTTTGTGGTGAATTAGTCTTTTATAATACATAGGAGTATAATTTAAAACCTCTAGCCATGCTACCTACATAACGTTTGTATTGCACAATTATTAATGGTCAGCTTTGCTGAGCACATGTGCAGGTATATTTTTGTCCATATGTTACCATTCATAAGACAAACTTACACAGAGTTTTAGCAACTAGGAAATGATTGCCAAAGCATCTGTAGCAGTGGCAAAAAAAATGTTATTTGACCACTTTCGTTATTGTTACCACCTCTTTAAAAAATTATCACCAATTTGTTTGGCATAAGTATAGTAAGCGTACAGTGTTGAACACTTTTTGTATCTTTTTTAAAAGTTAAATTGAGTGCAGATAACTTTTAAAGGAATCAGTATTAATCTTCAGTCATAAAAGACAAATCTCAATTTCTAACAGATTGTTTTTCAAAGTTAAATGCATTCCCCAGATGTAGTGGTCTGTTTAGACATCCTGATTTCTACTGCCTTAGGGCAAGGCTGTGGAAAAAATTGTTCAGAACCATCTATGTAAATCTTAATCTTGTGGCAAAATTATATTATGCTTGTTGTTGTGGCAGGTTTTATAAGGAAGAGCTTAAATTTACTAAATTCTTGGATAAATATATTGTTTCAGTCACTGTTCTTTCTCTAAAAATGGAGAGACAAACTAAGTTATGTAAGCATTTCTTAGGTATACAAGCAAAGTTGTGTGAGACATATAACTTGTTGCCTATTGTGAGTATGAATCATCCCCAGGCCACTAAACATGAGCAACTTCTGCAGCTTAGTGTTCTGGTTCTTCGAGCATTAAAAAAAAGAACAAAAAAAGAAGCAAATCGTAGCAGAATACGTTAAGAGACTACTCATATAGATTCAGTGACTTTTGGTAGTGCTAAAAAAGCAGTTCTGTTGCACATGTACATGTTGTACATGACTATTCAATCATGCTAGCTCTGGGAGACTTGAACTACATTAACAGCTGACAGTTGTTGATTTCCTCCAATCCACCTCATAGCACCTAGCTACTCCATCCTGCCCTGCGCTCACCTGCTCATATACAACTCTTCTGTGGTGAGGAGAGGCTGATGAGAAGGAATCATCAAGCCAAAGCCATTGGAATTCTTGCAGTTAGAACATATACTTATGTAGAGGGCTTCAAGCCAAATAGCTGTGCTTTACTTTGATCATGACTGAAAACACCATTGCCTAAATAAGGAGTAAGCAGATGTACAGCTTCCAGGTCTTCCGCCTATAGCATGGATCATCTAGTCCTTCTGGAGTAAGGTAATGCTTTAAAAAACAAAACTGGTGTTCTCAGATTTGTATATAACACTGTTAGGTTATGCAAAGTTACCCTCTGAAGTATGCTAAGTTAGCCCATAAAGGTATGAGAATTCCCATTGTCATCAACATGGCAGCCACAGTCATCCAGCCAAGCAAAATCCCAGGGAAACTCTAGAGTCAAGCTAGTTTCGATTTCTTCCCTACGTTCATAGAATGTTTGCCGAATATGCCAACGTGACATTTTCACCCTTTGACCCTTCTCAGGAATTGCAATATATTGTAAGTGCAACTCTTAACTGATGCTGATAAAGCTACATAAAGCTTTGCATAAGAGTTCTGTTCCTGTTTTTACCTGAGTTAGTCTGAAAATGTGTGTCTGCACAAAAGGTTGGGACTCTTCATGTGCAGACAATGCCCTGTACAGACATGACTCTCAAGCTCCCCACTTCATCCTAACTAGCAGCTGCAGGAAAAGGTGAAAGTGTCATTCTGCCTAGTCGAAAAAGCACTCCCACCTAGTCATGGACTACCCTGCTGTGATCCACAGCGATCAAGTGAGGGGAAGTTTTTCCCTGAAAGAATGAAAAATGTTGCTTTTGACCAGTTGTAGAAGCTCTTGTACCCAGGAGAAGAAAAGATGTGGAATCTTTCCTGTCTCAGACACCATATGCTGACGCTGAGAAAAACATATTATTTAAGTAACAGAAGGGATATAAAAACTTTTGATCCACTCTGACTGTTGAATATGGTAATATTAGTGTGTGAGCCTTAGTCCCATGACAGTCTTGAGGGCTAATTCATCTGAGAGCTGGAAACAGAAGCAGTACCAAGTTTTGCTCTGACAATTGCTGCCAAGGTTCAGAGATCTTAAGGGATGCTGTGGAGCTGGATACCAAGAACAAATTCCCTAATGGTAGCTGTGAGCCAATTGATATTTGCACTATTCTGAGTGTACCAATTGAAGCAATAAAAAGCTTCAGAGACGCAGTTTACATATAACGCTAACCCATGGTTTAAACAACCCAGAGTTTACGACACAACAGCAAACTATGAGTTCTCTTTTGGGGTTGTTCATAGTTAACAAGCTAGGTTTGCATATCACAACAACCCTGAATTCAACAAACCATAGGTTAAATAAACCATAGGTTACCAGTGAGAGCCAGTGTGGTATAATGGCTAGAGTGTTCGACTGGGAGTAGAGAGATCCAGGTTCTAGTCCTCACTCGGCCATGGAAGCTCACTGGGTGACTTTGTGCCAGTCACAGACTCTCAGCCAAACCTACCTCACAGGGGTGTTGTTGTGAGGATAAAATGGAGAGGAGGAGGAGGGTTATGTACGCTGCCTTGGGTTCCTTGGAGGGAAAAGGGCGGGATATAAATTCAATAAACAAAGTGCAAGCCAGGTCTGAGAATCAAAAGTTTTAACAAAGTCCTTAATCTATCATGAAAGGGGAGAGAGGCGGCATGCAAAGCAGCAGCCTTGAGATATGAGTTGGAGATTCTAAGCAATGTCTAAACATTGTCAAGGTGGAAAAAAAATTAGAAATGTGTTCACATTTCTCAGGGAGATGCTTTGTACTAAAGTCAGAAATCTTTTCCCAGACTGATTAGAACTGTATCCAACATTCATTTGTGTTGTTGGACCTTGCTCATTGGTTCTTCAGGTTTATAAATTTGAAGGTTCTCTGGAAGGATTATTCTTCATTATTTATTGACACCAAATCTGCGATCCTATGTATTGGAGAAAGTCCGATTGAACTTGATAGGACAGTTGGAGTATACATGCATTAGATAGGGACTCATGAAACGAAGTTTTTTTTTTTCCTGAGGGATAACACCTCCAATCATTTCTCCAGGATGATGAATCCTTTAGTGTTGTTCACTTTAGAGATCAGTACTTTATATACAAGAACTTTTTAATATCTTGCATTTTATGGCATTCAGGCATTTAGTTACATAGATGCTTCAGAAACAGTTTATAATACAAGAAAGTGATTGTCAGTCTGAATGTATTCTCTGTTGAAAACTGGACAGAAGCCAATGATCATGTCAGCAAAGCAAAAAAAAAAAGGTGATCTCCTTGCATATCTCTGTATAAGGGCATTGCCTCAAATGGGAAAATGCTACTGCATCTTTCTCCTGAAATTTTACTGGCATCTGTGCTTCTAGTGCATTAGGACTGCAGAGTGTAAATACAACAAGCAATTGGTTACCTGTGTAGTACTTTTGACTTTGGATATAACTGCAGTGATTGGGATCTGCATTCTTATGGGAAGTTTACAAGCTGTTTAATCACGGTTCATCAACCAAGTTCCTGTTATGTTATGCTCTGTCATTCAGGTAGTTCTTTCAGTCTGAGCCTATGTATATTTGCTTGGAATTAAACCCTTGATATTTCCATTTGAGTGTCATGTCCCAAATGTTCTGGAAGCATTTTTGGCTGAGGAGCATCATACTTCAAATAATAAAATACGACTTACCTTAAGGCAAGTCTGCAATGTTATTTATTTAGTTACTTAGCTATTCCAATGGTTTATTAGTCGCTTTTCAGAGCCAAGCCCTCACAAAGCAACACACACACACACACACACATATACATACACAATATAAATAATGTTTATATTTGGAACATTAGTCAGACTACGTGAGCACAAAATAATGCATGAGAAAAACTGCTTTAAACAATTAACTATAAGAAATGCAGTATTAAAAGGTACATTGTTAAGGTTTTCTAGAGTGTTAGAACTGAAAAGGCTAAGTGAATGGTAACTTACAGAGAGTTCCACAATGATCAAGGGGCTGGGGAGTATCTACCCTATGAGAGCAGTTTACAACAGTTGCTATTGTTTAGCTTGGAAAAAGGGAGGCTAAGGGGAGACATAGAGAATGTGGATAGGGAGACATTTTTCTCCCTCTCTCATAATACTAGAACCCAGGGGCGGCATCCCATGAAGCTGATTGGTTGGAGATGGAACTCATTACCACAAGATGTAGTGATGGCCATCACTACATCTTGCACCATGTTCTGTTTGTGGGTCCCTCGTTGACAAGTTGTTGGCCACTGTATGAACAGAATGCTGGACTAGATGGACCCTTAGTCTGATCCAGCATGGCTCTTCGTATGTTCTTAACTGTGTGGCCACCACTGAGAAGCCCTGTGTCTTATGTGCTTGCCAGCTTAACTGGTTATGGGAAGGGTAACAGCTGCTGGCAGTTTAGGGCCTTACAAATTAATGCCAGCATTTTGAATTGATCCTAGAAGCAAGTGCAACTAGCACAATAATGGTGTTGGGTGTTTTTTCCTGCCCCCCATCTGGGCAGCCACATTGCACCAATTGACATTTCCAAGCCATCTTCAGCGGCAACCTATGTAAAGGACATTGTAGTAGTCCATTGTGGAAATAATTGGAGCATGGGTAACTGTGGCTAGGTCTTGCCATTCCAGATAGGGCCAAAGCTAAGTTTACTGCCACTACCTGTACTTCTCCAGTCAGCAAAAGTCCAAGACCATCCCCATGGTGTCTATCTGATCCTTCAGATAGAAGCAGATTAATACCACTATCCATATTAAAAGACCACCCAACACACAAAACTTTAAACTTATCTGAATTCAGTTTTGGTTTCTTCTTTCATCCCTACCAAAACCTCATCCAGGCCTTGGCATATTGTGCAGCTCTCTTTACAAGGAAGCCCCAAAAGAGAGGTATCCCTAATGCTCTCATTTTCTATATGCTATATGCTATCCTGTTGATTTCAGAATGGCTATAATCCCTCCCAATCACAGTAGAAAAAGAGATTACATCTTATGTTTTATTCAAATGTGTATTTGTATTTTATCAGAGATATCAACAATGGGCTTTATTCACATATGTTTTATAAAGCACTTTCAAAAATGTGGAGGCATGCCACATTATCCACCCACTTGCCTAAAGCAGTCACATCCTAGACTTGGCAGCCAACATCCACCCACAAAGGTTAAAGTCACAGTGAATGAGAGTAAGCCTTTGGAATAACTTTAATTATTTGTCTTCATCTAAAGAAGCATCGGTTGTATATCAGCCAGAGCTATGATCTAAACCATATCCTTTCCTTTAATTTTCCTTTCTTGCAGAAACAAGGATGAAAAACTCCAAGTTGTATTTTATTAACAGGATGTTAAGAATTTGTGATAAATGTTTGTCATTGTTCATATTTCTTTGAAGAATAGCAAAACAAACTGAACAAGTTCTATATCAAAGTTTTTTCTCTCCCAAATTAGCTAAATTTTCCCATCAAGATGCTAAATGACTTGACTTTGGGGTGAATGTTACAAATCCTGTGTTAAAACATATGAACAATTTCTTTCCACAAGGTAAAAGGAGTGTCTGCATTAGGAATTATGCTTGTTCTATTTATCCCAAAGCAAGATCCTGTGCATGATGTCAGTCTTTCCCACGCTACTAATGTGACTACACTGCTGATTTGGATGAGAAGGCTTTTTCTTGGCTGTGACTTCAGTCACACATATCCAATTTTTAGTTTGGTAGAGCTGTGATTTTTACGATGATTTTTTTGGCTTTACGTAGTCATTTGGGACATGGGAATGTTATTCAACTCGTAAGTGAACACTGTAGTCATAAGTGAGCACCATACGCTTCTCTGATATTAGGACACATAGGACTGTGAAGCACAAAGCTGAAATTTTAAATTGTTTGTTTGTTTAGCTGAAGCTCTTTGGGCGGTTTACAAAAATTAAAACCATAAAGACCATTCAAAATATAAAACAAACAGTATAAAAGCATAATATAAAATGCAGTATAAAAACACAACCAGGATAAAACTGAGCAGCAATGCAGAAATTAATAGAGATTTAAAATACAAATTTAAGACAGCAAAGTTAAAATTAAGTTAATAGACTGTTAAAATACTGAGAAAATAAAAAGCGTATAATATAGGTGCCAGGCGAACCTCTCTAGGGAGCTTATGCCACAGCTGGGGTGCCACCACAGAGAAGGCCCTCCTCCTGTATATTGCTATAAAAAATCAGTGATGAGAGGAGGTATTTAGTTACTTCATCCTACCTAGGCAAAGAGGGAGAAGCAAAAAAAGGTCTGTTTGCAACCACAATGCATATGTTGGTTGTTTTATTATGCTCTTCATAGTTTTAAATTTTGTGAACTGCCCAAAGAGCTTCGGCTATTGGGCGGTATAGAAATTAAATAATAAATAAAAATATGTAATACACCTGCTAGAACTGACCCTACAACATATGAATGACTTCCAAAGTATAGCCATTCTATTTCTGTTTATTTCATAGCCATGTTATGAAATTCAAAGTGTGGAAGTACACAGGGATATGCATGGTGGTCATGCCTACTCTATTCCTATGCTTCTGAAGTTGAACTGGAAGTCTAAAGAGAAGCTGCTATTGCATTTGGATGAACATGGTTCCAGTTTTCCATGCTATTGGGAACCCTGCACTGAGTACTATATCCATATTCAGATGAACATGATTATAGCCTCTTTTCAGGTGTTTTTTTGGAATAGAGAGGCATGCAAGTCCCTGTATGTCCTCCACAAATTTTACAACACCTGAATAACATGGGGTGGTGCATGTGAATAGGGGTTCTCTTGTATCAAAAATAGGGAAGAGTCTTGTGACCAACAGATTTATTGTAGCATTGGCTTTTTGAAATGGGCTATATTCCATGAATTTGAAAAAGTAAAGTCTAGTTCACTAAATCTTTCATTATAATAAATCTGTTGATTTTTAAGATATGATTGCAATCTTTTGTGGAAGAAGCAATGAATTTCGATAATTATCTTAAAATGAACAAAAGCAGCCATTTTTTTTAAAAAAAGAAAAGAATGGTTATCGCTGGCTGCAAAAGTCTTGCCTGGATCAATTTATTTATTTATTAAATTTATTAAACACTTCATAAAATTA
Organism: Elgaria multicarinata webbii; assembly: GCF_023053635.1. Lineage (NCBI taxonomy): Eukaryota > Metazoa > Chordata > Lepidosauria > Squamata > Anguidae > Elgaria > Elgaria multicarinata. Next base: position 58,334,225 of record NC_086175.1, on the reverse strand, counting down.
TCCAGGGATTTTACGAAGACATAATAACGAGAATAAGATTGTTACAAAATCAACACTATGACACCAATAAATGTGCCAACACAGCATAGAATACAATAACAGATCTAAATTAAAACCATATTGCAGGGTCTAAAAAGGAAATTCTAAAACGCTATGGCAATGCGTGGCGTGCTCAAGGTACTGAGCTATAAGAAGGACTTAGTGTTGCGTTGCTAAGCAATATGATAAACACAGCTGGCATTGAAACATATTGCCGAAGCAGCCAGATCACTTCAGGCAAATTCTGCCCAACGACCAGCCGCTGTCACAGGACTTACCTGAAGCCTCTGTGTGCGCTGGTGTGCCACCCGGCCTCCTCTCTGGGCTGCTGTATATTTACTGTTGTAAAGGAAGTTTAGTGTAGAGGAAGTCGGGCAGCTCGCCAGTGTTGTGGAGGCCTCAGGTAAATCCTGCAGGTCGGTGGGCAGGTGGGGGGGAGGAGCGGAGATGGCTGGGAAGGAGTGTTGAAAGTCCAATGGACTCCTGGTCGGCCTTTCACCCGGCATTCCTGGGCACCAGTGGGCTCTCGGAAAACTGCAGCAGCCACCCCCGTGTGTATAATGAAATTTATGATACTGAGCCATACAATACTAGTGTGCAGTTGCTCTCTGCACGAGTCAAGCTAGTACTTAAATATTGCTCTTAGCAATCTGTTTCTTCCAGATATGCAAGAGGTGTAATTTGATTCAGATCACACAAACCCACTGTAAATATTCAAACCTACGAATTCCTCATCAGTATCATTAAATTCTCCCCTTCCCCTTTTCTTGGCTTGTTTATATAGGTAATTATTTGATGTGATTAGAGTCTTCAGTCAGTACTGCATTACTGTAGATATCTTTCAGAACGTCTCTGGTTTTTAATTGAAAAAAACTAACAGAATTAATAATTAATTACATTTAAAATTTAATACTGAAATGTCTGTTCAGGACAGCCTTTCCTAACTCAGTGGCCATGCTGGCTGGGGATGATTGGACCAGGTTGGAGAAGACTGGTCTAAGACAACAGCAACCTTAAACCACTTAGGCCTTAATACATTAAAATCTGTTACGGAAAGGCATTACAGAGTAGTGCTACAATATATTCCCAATGACTACTCCATCAGGAGGTGTAATAGCTGACGTTTTGGAACAGCCTTCAAATGTGATCTCTTTCAGACTATGTTCTAGCAGTTAGATTTCAACATAAGATGTATGCTTGGTCTATTGTGAAAAACAAAAAATGTTGTGGCTTTCCTACAGGATGCAGGTGGTGCAATGTGCTCCAAAGCCTTGCTTCTACAACAAATGTTTTTAAGCAGCAAATGAATTAAAGAATTTTATAATGCTGTGAGTGTGAGTGAGCAAGAAAGCATCCCCCTCCCACGATATTTTGATTTGGGAAGTAATTTTCCCAGGTCATATTGGATGGGACTATAAAAATGTGTTCTCGCTTCTGATGACTCACAATTAGTTTACATAAAGGGTATGCATTATCTCCTTTAAAAACAACAGCACTAGAATCCTTGTAGTCTACCAATGTCTGTGTTCAGACAATACAAAAGTCAATAGTGGGATAATAATCAACTCAACAGTTTTTTATCTAGGGAGTACTCGCTACACAGCATGATAATACTCAACCGTGGTGTGGATTCTGATAAGCGTTGAGTTGACTGTTAGTCGGATGAGTTGACCCACTCATCCCCTGCCCTCTCTCCCCCCTCAGTCCTCCTGCTAGTATTCTATCAGCCATTGCTGCCAAAAAACTATCCTCCTGACTGGACTAGAGCGGCAGCCACCATCTTGACTGCTCTTGCCTTGTGACTCTGTGGCCGAGGAAATAATCAACGGTGCTCTCCACACAACATGATAACTAAAGGTGGTTGAAATAGCCAACTCTGCACACTCGCGTTGGTTATTTGCGTTGGTTATTTTGGCCAAATAACCAGCCGTTAGTTAAAAGCTTCCCTCCACACAACATAATAACCCAAGGTGGGTTAAATAACCAACTGTCAACTATTTAAACCACCATTGGTTATCGTGTTGTCGGAACCCAGTCAATGTGAGTAAAATTCAGAAAGTAAGAGTGAATATGCATGATCTCTTAACAGTTAAGGCATAGTTAAGCTGTGTTAAATTATTCACGGTATGAATTCTTAAGAGCATACGTGTATATCTGATCAAGGTTCTCCTAACCTAACATTCTTTATGGGAATCTCAGCAACCTCAAGGTGGTCAATTAGTTTTCAGCAAGACTTCGTTGGTAGACTGTAGCATACCTTCTGGCCATCCCTGGCCTAGATCAGCCAGGGCTGATCTACTTGAATACGGGTTATATGTACTTCGGTCATCTACCTTATTTTTGGGTTTGTTCCTGTTCAGCAAATAACTTACTGATTAAAACTGTAAGAAGAAGAAGAAGAAGAAGAAGAAAAATAGGTAACTTGTAGAAGTAAAGTCAGGAAATTGCCAGTACTTTAGTTTCAAGTAAAGTAATAGCTTATAGGTGTATTCTGTTTTGGTTTTTCATTCCTGTAGTCTAGTTAATCATTTCAAAAGTAAAGAGCTTTATCTAGAAATAAACATACTGTGACTGTTTAAAAATTAAACTGATATATATTTTAAAATCCATCTTTTTCAATTGTAACAGATCCTAGTTATTACTAAACAGACATTTGTTTATATTATCTTTATAGCTTCAAGAAGTTAGATTATAAGTATTTGAGAAGATGGTTAGATCACGATCAAGATCACCAAGATGGAAACGAAGGTAAATGTTCACATTTTTCTGTTGTTCATATAGGTTCACCTAACTTGCTAGAAGAAAAGCATTAAATGATACTATGAGAAGCTGAATTTTTCAGACTTTGAGTAGGATTGCAGTCCTAGTCACACTTGAAAGTGCATATTAGGGCTCCAGGGTGAAAGAATCTCTGATCCATAGGAAAAGAAATATGGTGTTCTCCCCTCCTTCAATGAGCACATATCAGTGCTGATAGTGCTAATCACTTGTTGGAATGGAGTTGAGATGACTAAAAATAAGGTTCCCCCCCCCCCCCATGAATTCAACACTAAATGCAGTGTTTTGCTGCATTTGTGATTCAGTAGATCAGAGTGAGCTTCATATGCACAATCCCCAGAAGCCTCCTATCTGTATGCTGGGGAACTTCCACATATTTATATATTCATTCATTCATAGCATTTATATCTGGCTCTTCAAAAGACTCTCAAAGCAGCAACCCTGAGAGAGCACCTTCTCCCTTAACAACCTGCCCAGTCACTGAGGTCATCCGAGGGCCTGCTCCTGGTGGTTCCACATAGATCCATCCTCCAATTGGAATCCACCAGGGGACGAGCCTTCAGTGTGGTGGCGCCCCTCCTGTGGAATCCCTGCCTCTGGAGGTACCTCAACCTTGTACTCCTTTCGGCGCCTTCTGAAAACATGTTTATTCCAAGCAGCCTTTCTCTAACATGCAGCCTTGATTACTGTTATTGCATCTTTTAAATTTTGTTTTAACTGTTTTTATTCTGTTTTTATTTTCATTTTACATTGTGCACCGCTCCGAATTTTTTCAATGGGGAGCGGTATATAAATATTCTAAATACATAAATAAAAGATAGACACAAAGAAAGGGATTGGGAGGAATGAGGGATTTTATATTTATTTATTTATTTATTTATTTTAGGTTGCGGGGAGAAGCTTGGTGGTGCTTGATTCAGTTTCCCAGATGCTGGGAATATATCAATTGAAGTCAGGCTTGCACTACATCTATTGTCCATCTGTGATGGCCTGTTCTTTGCTGGCCTGTTCCTCTTTTTTCTTCTCTTCTGCAGTTTCTCTTCTTTTGAAATGCAAGCCTAATCTCTCTCTTCCCCCATCCCCTCAGGGCAAGATGTTCCTCAGAAGCCCTTCTGGTGGCTCTTGCGGGAGCTAGATATTGGGACTTCACCAAGCTATCCCCTTGTTCTCCCATCCCCAGGGGGAAGACATTCCCCAGAAGCCCATATGGGAACCTGTTTCAGGTGTAGACTGCCTCTTGCTGTATCGGGGCATATATTTTAAGTTAAAAACAGCAAGGAAGTTACAAATTACACCTGCAAGGCCTTTAAAAAAAAATTGTCCTCGCTCCCATCTGCCAAATACAATAAGCTACTGTAAATAGCTTCAGAGAGACACTTTGATCCTATTTGGACGACATGCTAAGTCAAAGTGGTTAAGAATTTTGTGCTAAATGTTATGGCTTAGTGTGCCGTATGAATCATTCCTAACAATGGTGGTTACATAACCATGGTTTAAACACCCTCACTAACCATTTGCTGCAAAGGGGTTAGCTGCCTAACCATGGCTTAGCGTGTCATTTGAACAGGCCCTTTATGGATAGTTTATCATGCTAGGTCAAACTTGCTACATAATGGTAGTTAAAACAGAATTATGTTTTTGTGTGTTTCTATGTAGGTCTTTGTCTCCTGTCTTGAGGGGTCAGGAACATGACAGACAGAGGCACAATCACATTAATTATGACTGTGAATACAAGGTTTTTCGGAAAGATCTGAAGAAGCCTACGCCTTGGAGAGTGGAAGATGGGAAGCATGGACAAGCCAATTCTAGATATGTACCACATGAAGCTAACCACCACCGACTTCATGAATGTAGGTCATATTCACCAACTCTGAAAAGAATTCCTTCTGAAGACATACATAGTCATAAACCTTGTAGAACACATTCACCCGAAAGGAATGAAAATATCAGAAGAGTCCCGTTTCCTTCCAGATATTCAGAAATGTCCCGCAAAGAACACAATCAATCTTTCTATCCATCCAAATCACGTGTCAGAGAGATGCATGAAGACACCCGAGCTGTTGGAAATGAAAAAGGGATGAAGACTTTTCATAGGCCATTAGGGACTTCCTGTAAGTTTGAAAGGAAGTGGAGTGAAAATGACTTGAGGTACCACCAGTTGCAAGAAGACAAGACTACTCAATCACCTCGAGGATTTTCTAATGAATTTATGCCAAGGAGCTCTTTCCAGAAGAGGTAGAGAAATTGCCCAGTTTTAATTATTATTTTTAATGGTGTAAAGCCTCAAGTGAAAGTCGTTTGCCCTTATAGTTGAAGATTTCTACCCTGAAAAGCGTTTTTTCCTAAACAGAATAAAACATAGTTTAATTGTGGGCTGCTGGTCATAGAGTATTGTATCTTTTATATTAATCCTATTGGTGGCTAGTATGTACAAGGATCATAATTTCCCCCTCTCTTTGGTGGCTTGAGGGATCACGGGGTGACACATTCTACCTAAAGCCTGAGTTTACCGGCATTCTGCATACGTAAGTTCTCGTTTTCTTCTTTACTGCAAGTATAAACTACTTTATATCAACACAGGTATCCTGAAGATCGTGAATACAGAGAATATGGGCATACGTCTAAAAGGGTTAAAGAAATGGAGAGGTATGATGATAGAGAAATAGCAAGCAATTCCAAGTGGAAGCAAGATCATTCTTCTACACCCAACCAAGATAAGGGAGAAAAAAGAAATCTTGGTCTTCAAACTCATCGGCCTGTTGAAAAGGAGTACAGTGACAGTTGTCCAACCAAGATTACATATGACTATAGTCATAAACGTCATAGACATCCAGATAGAGGAAAATATATTTCTGATGAAAGAAGAGAAAAATATATCAAGTTAGAAGACAAGAAATACACTTATCATAAAGAAGCTTGGAACAACAGCAAATATTCAGATTACTATAGCAATGAAAGAGTGAATCATTCAAAGGAACCTCATACTGAAGTAACAGCGAAATACATTACGGGAAAAGGCAGCAATTTGTGTTTCAAAAATGATGCTGGTCTATTGCCCTTTGATCAAAAAGAGAAGGAAAAGATAAAGAAAGATGTGGATTTTAGGGGAAGAATAGATTTTTCCAATAGTCACCAGCATGATACCCATCATAACCTTTCAGATGTGAAAGTTTCAGATATCCATACTAAGAAGGAAAAACTTACCATCAAAGTGGATATGAAGAAAGCAATAAATAAGTACAGGTATTGCCTCTTTAGCTTTAACTCTTTTATGCGTATACATTTATTATATAAGTCACTGTTACTTTGGTAATATGGTAGAATTGAGTTCAGTTACCGGGATCCAAAAGGCTGCACGCACTGTTCTGTATTAGGGCTTTTCTGCTCCTGGAGGTCAGGGGAACCCTCCAGAATAGCTGCAATGCAAGGAGTCGCAGCTAAATTGGAGAATCAGTAACACCTCCTTCCCCATTATATGCACTAAATTGCTTTCAACTTAATGACATGAAGTCACTTGAAAGCAATTATAAATATCTCCAAGGAAAGTGAAAACGAAATGAATATTCTAATATCCTTATGATCATTGCTGAAATCTACTTTGTCCTTGAGAGGAGTTTGTTATGGATATAAGCCTGTGACTTGCATCTGGGGTCAACTTATACAATCAGAATTAGGTAATAAAGCTTTTCTTGGACTGTATAATTTTAGAGAGTAGGTTATGCTGGAGTTTGCATGTTTTGAATGCTCCTCCACAAGAAAAGTCCTATACTCAGTAAACTAGAATGTCATGGAAAAACATTCAAATCTTGCCTTTCCCTTTAGATGCAATTTTTGGATATATTTTGACAGGGAGGAGGATCTCCCATGTCTGAAAAAAGCTTTGCCTCTTTATTCTGCTGATTTACACATTGGCCCTTCTGTTGACCATATCAGGGATTTGGAGTCAGACCAAAGGTGGAAATCCACATTGGTATGAAACTCAGCCTAGCAATTGATTTGAAGGACCTTCTAAAGGCTTTGGAATTGCAAGGGTGAGCAATTGTATTGGCTGAGCAGGCAAAGCATATGTCAGGAGCAGTCCAGAATGTAGGTCAAAGGAAGATGAGGGATTTGATACAAAGGGAAACAGGCTTGAGTGGGGCATGTCTTGAGCTGGAGCTAGAATATACCAGTTGACAGAAGGAGGAAATTTAATTGAGCTGTTGGCCAATTAGGAGGAGGCCACGCTAGGTCTCTGTATTGGGAAAACTATAGAGGGTGGCTCAATCCAGCTGAGTAGCAAAAAGTTGTTCTTACTTCTAAAGTACAGGCTGACATTTAATGGATAAGTGGAGTTTGACGTGTCCTGCATGCACTTAAAATATTGCATTTCATAGGATAATAATCTTTGTGGATAGAATTTTGGTATGGGCAACATTTAACCAAATCACTGTTCAGTCATTAATTCACTGGTTGGCTTTGATTAAGCCAATATTAGCCTAAACAAGAATGATTAGGTATTTTGTGTAGTTTTTTTATTCCTCTATAAATATTTGTGTTTAATTTGAAATTTTAAAAACTCTTTATTAGAAAGTTCAAGATACGTGCTGCTTTGTCATATGGTGCATTCTGGGAATACAGCTTTTCAGTTCTTCTGAATAGTATGGCCAGAATTCAAAGAGCTATATGTGGCTTTCTGCATATACTAAGGGGCTTTGCTGGCCCCACAGCCGTTCATGGGTTCAGAAAAGCTGTTCCAAATGTATTGGGATAGCACTGTATCCACACACACCCAGTCATTTCCCTACCTGAACCAGAACCCAAATGAAATCTCTCACGTAATTCCTGTCTTCATTTACCACCACCACCCTGGGTGCTGCTGGAAGTGGGCTACTTCACCCTGCTGCATGGCAGAGAGAACCTCTGGAGTCCAAGTGGCTGTTTCTGGAAGGGAAAACTGGCACAGTTCTTGTGCACCCATATAATTGGTTTAGGTATGCAGTATGCATGGGCATCTTTGGATCCTGGCCTCTAAGTAGTAGTCCTAGTCACTAACATGTTCAGCTCTTCGCTGGTTTGGGAATTTGTGTCTGTACATCTTGTGATACATTATGCTCTAGATTTACCAGATGGGAGAAAGGAGGACTTCTCTGCAGGAGGGTCTCTAGCAGCACAACACAAAGACACCAAAACACCTGAGAATGGGAATGCAATGTGGCAATTTGTAATCCTTATACGGTGGAATCCCATGCATCCAAGGCAAGGATGCAGGGAAAGCCTCTTCTTCCTAAAATAAGCTACACAGCAGAACAAGAATGGCGGAGGATTGAAAAGGGAAGGTGGGAGACAAATTGGTGTGTGCTTTATGTAAAAGATCAGATAAATCTCGGAGCCCCAATTGGCTGCTGCGAGGCACTGTTAGTTTTCAAATAGGTCTTATTCTGCCTAGGAACAGTAATGTCATATAGACAATCAAATTTGTTTGGCTCTGCAATGATGACACTATGCCTAAGGAGCATAAGAAAACCACAAACTGAAAATGGTGTCCAAGCAGCAGCTGATCAACTGGGTAAAGGGGCTCACTCTGTACTGCTGCTGCCACCGTGTGTGTGTATGTACGGGAAAGGATTAGGAGCAGCATTACTGCTCCACAAATACTTCCATACCATTTAATTGTGTACATGTGTGTTGGAGGGTGCTATGCAGGATTGGGGAGTGCCTAACTGGGACCAGAATTTCTGCTTAGTCCGTTTTTTATTTGGTTGTTTTGAGCACGTTGTAGAAGGTTGTTTGTGGGGTGAGTGTGTGTGTGTTTCAAACAGGTATGAATGCAAGAAGGACTGTGAAGTGCTTTAGATAGCAAAGCAATGTAAATTATTACATAAAATTATACAATACTAATAAAAATTACTAAGATCATAAAATGTTCCTTAATGCATTTGTGGATTATCCTTCGTTTTACTTTTCTTTGAATTAATCATTTAAATGTATTGTTTATTTTTTTAAGGGAATATTTTTAAACTTTTCTAAATTTATTACAGGAGTGCTTCTAGTCATATCATGGAGAGGCAGACATCACGTGACCTAGTAGCTGTGGGTAGAAAAACTGAAAATTTCCATCCTGTATTGGAACATATAAAATCTGTGACACAGAAGATAGAACAAAATCCATCAAAAGAATTTGCTCAGGAAATCATCACAATTATCCACCAAGTTAAAGGTGGTTACAGAGTGTTGGATATGTACATTATATGTGTTGTAGTCTGTGTCTTTATGTAATCAACTTAAAATGAATGTTCATCCAAGTAGACCAAGATGTGTTGAAGCATCATGTAGACTGCACAGAGTTGTGTGAGAATATGATGCTTAATTTTGATGGGATACTTCACAGATTTGAGAGAGGGAAATATAGTAGTTTTCTGCTAGTAAGCTAGGAATGTCCAGAACTCTGGAAATCTTAGTAAAATGCTTTTGGAAATATCGAACAATAATAGAGGGAATTGCCTGTCTTCTAGATTATTTCCCACTTCTAACTTCGGTTTGAGCAAGATACTCAATACACATGTAGTTATATTTAAGTAGTTACTCTTTATGGACTCACCGTGTCACTTGGGGAATTTCCCTGGAAATTCAGTTGTATATCTTCTACCTCATTGGCCATTTTGAACTTGATAGTTGTTGTTTTTAAAAAGTAACTATTGATTTCCCATTTGATGCCAAAATAAGATAGTCCTTATTTTTAGAGCGCCAATTCTTGCAACCTCCGGAAGTTACTGAATGGTTATAGAAGGCTAAATCTATGTCTTTATACAGACTAGTAGTATGCTATTCTTACCAATCCAATTTTCATTAAGAGAGGTGTGGCTCTGGAGATAAAAGGCTATGTGGACATAAATGACATCAAAACCATTCTTCAGTGTGTTTGCAGTTATACTTTTAACTGAAATTGCAATAATAAGGATTAGCTAATCTCCCCCTATTTATCCTCTTCACAGCAAATTATTTTAAATCTTCTGCTCTAACTTTACACGAACGGTTCTCAAAAATACAAGATAAACCAGTGGCAAATGAAGTTAAAAGACAATCAGATCCAGAAATTCACAGGTAAAAGAAATGCATATCTGACCAATAAAAATGTCTTCAGTTGACTAAATGGCAAATGAATAAACACTCCTGATAAAAGAAAAAACAATTCCAATTACTTAAGTTTAATGCCCACTTTATTCCATTGGCAAATGGTGGATATTGCAGGTTTATCTAATCCCTACATATATCCTACTGTTCAGTACTAACACTTGCTTACTCAGAAATAGGTCCCACTGTTCATTAGAATGCACTCCCAAGTGTGGAGCCTAAACGTGAATTTTCATAGCATTAGAAAGGGCCTATAAGCCAATCAAGTCCAACCCCCTGCTCAATGCAGGAATCCACGTTAAAGCATGCCTGACAGATGGTTGTCCAGCTGCCTCTTGAATGCCTCTAGGGTGGGAGAGCCTACCACCTCCCTAGGTAATGGGTTCCATTGTTGTACTGCTCTAACAGTCAGGAAGTTTTTCCTAACGCCCAGCCAGAATCTGGCTTCCTGTAATTTGAGCCCACGGCATTATGTATATGAATGTGGCGAAGAAGTTCTGCCTTTTCGACCTACTTAAATTTCCTGGCTCCTGCTTTTTTGGTCTTCCCCATTTCTGTCATAGTATATATTCACATTGTCCTTTTCTATTAATATTCAAAATTATAAATACATTTTCAGACCATAAGCAAAAGGATATGGAGACAAAAAAGTAAAGGTCCCTGTAGTGCTCCAAGAATGTAAAGTTGTATTACACAAGTATCTTTTGCATAATTTAGTGTCTATTGAAGTTGACTCTTGTTTCCATTTGGCCTTCTTATTGATGATGAATCACGTGGTCTTTGCATCAGGAGAATTGATATGTCTTTGGCAGAACTTCAGAATAAACGGGCTATTTCATGTGAGTCTGGACAGGTATGTATGTTTATATCATAATGGAAGAGAAATCATTTTCAATAACATAATGAAGTGTCTTATTCTTGTAAGCATTCTATAATGCTTTCTTTTGTCCAATATATATACCTACTTTATTGAAACAATTTGTACTAGGGATTGATTGCATTTTTAAATATAATTACATTTATATCCTGACTTTCCTCCAAAGAGCTCAAGGTGGTGTATGTGATTGTCCTCTCCCTTTATCTTCACAACAACCCTGAGAGGTAGGTTAGCCCAAAAGAGAGTGACTAGCCCAAGCTTCACCCAGTTAGCTTCATATCAGAGTGGGGATTTGGATCTGGCTCTCTTCTCTCCTGCTCCCAACACTCTTAACCACTACACCATGCTGGCTTTCATGTCATAATCCATGACATTTACTCATCTCTGTAAAATGTGAATTTTGCTTCTAATGCTGAGTTTACGAATGAGGTTAATGTAGGAGGAAAAAGGCATGATTCAATAATCCATGTATTATTTATTTATTTATTTATTTTTAGAGTGTTGTGAGAGTTCTAGAAGATCCAAATGATCTAAGACATGACATAGAGAGGAGAAGAAAGGAGAGGTTACAGAATGAAGATGAGAATACCTTTTATGTTGATGGTGTATCACAGAGGTAGATGTCAAGATAAATAATAGTTGTGTTCAAATATGATGGACTCATTTAAACTTTTGCGTTGATGATTTATCACAAAAGCAGATTTCAAGATAATAGTTGAGTTCAAATATGATGGCTGTGCTTTTAAGTTCTAATGGTCATTAATTTTCTTTTGCATAACATGGACCTTAAATCTGTAATTTTTTATTCCTTTTTCCCTTTGAAGTTTTCAATGAAGTGTTTAAGAACATTAGTATTCTTTTTCTAGAACATTTCTGGAAGATAAAATTAATTTTGGTTTTTGCAGCAATCTTCAGCTCCTCTTTTTCTTGTCCCAGTATAATGTATTCAGTAGCTCCCACCATTATGAATTACTACTAGCAAGGGTGCTAAATTAAACTAGTTTGGATCCTAAAATGTTGGGTTATGTGGAGAATGATGCACCCAGGTTAATGGTGCAAAAAAATTATTTACTCATTCTGTTTTTTCATCTGTAGCTTGAGATCAAGTGTGAGTATGCTGAAGGCTGTTGCTTTCCACCCACAGAGCCCATTAGAAATGTCTCTTGCCTTTTGGTGGTATTGGTAAACTTGGAATCAGCAGTCAGAGGGTGGAGCCCCCGTCTTGCTTTCTCAGATTCTGGCTGTTTGACAGTGCTACAAGATGTGTACTCCATCTCTAATCCTTCTCTCTCTCTCTTAAGTATGCTCTGTATCCCATCTGTTCAGAACTAGTCAGTTTTCCATTAGCACTTTTTCTCCCCAACTCCACTCTTCTGAGGACAGCTGTTCTTCTTTGGTCATCCCTATCACATAAGAGTTATAAGAATAATAATGATGAGATGCATGATGTGAGGCAACAGGAGTGGGACACTGACTCTCATTGCCTATTTTAACATGCTCTTCATCAATTTACCAAAACTATGACTCATGCTGTTTTACCTAAAACATCGTACCTAAAAGAAAATGTAGCTAATTGACACTATAGGATGATATTCTAATTGCATTACTGACTGTATATGGGTATGCTGATATTTGTTGGACTGCAGGAATGTTAAGAAACAGGAGGGGAAATGTCAGCATACTTTAAAAAAAAATTATCCTCCAATCCCCAGACATTTAGTTTTTATGATTTCTTTCTTGGTGAATGTTGTCTTGAATACATTCTGACTGACTGCACCAGTTAATCTGCCCTGACTGTTCGTAGAGTGTGGTAGCTCCTACAATTCTCAAAGGACCACATCACTTAACCTTAATATTCCTTTTATGTATTCATATATACTCTCATCTTTTTTCAAAAAGAGCACAAAGTGGCATACATAAAATCTGTAGAATACAAAACAAGATAAAAATACAACCTAAAAACAAACCTGCAAAAGCAACAGCAGCTAAAACAAATGGCAGTTTAGAAGAACAGAATAATGATAAAATCAAGACTCAAAAACTTCAGCTTTGATATCTTCACTGCCCATCTAAAACTCATGGATACAGTTAAATATACCTATCAGGAGGTAGATCCTAGGTGTCCTCAAGCAGGCCTTCTCCCAGGTACCCACCCACTTTATCTCAGATGTTGGTAGAGGATCCAAAGGAGAGCCTCCAAAGTGGGACAAAAGTCCTGGGCCTAAAAGTCCTGGGACAAAAGTGGTGGTGGATTCCTGAGAGATTCTGGTCACAAAGCATTTAGGATTTTTAAAGGTAAATTTCAGTACCTGTAATTGAACTTGGAAGCAAACTGATAACCAGTGATAATTGCTATGTTGGTGGCCTGAAATGGCATCTTGGTCTTGGCTGTTGCTTCTAGGATTTCTTCTCCTGCTTCCTTAGCCAAAATTCCTGTGTATTATAATCTGACCCATCACATTAAACAAAAGGGCGGGCCCAGCTAGACTTAAAGATGACTGGTTCAATATAGCTTCGATTGAATATGATCTGCACACCTGCAAGTTATTATTATTATTATTATTATTATTATTATTATTATTATTTATTTATTTATATAGCACCATCAATGTACATGGTGCTGTACAGAGTAAAACAGTAAATAGCAAGACTCTGCCGCATAGGCTTACAATCTAATAAAATCATAGTAAAACAATAAGGAGGGGAAGAGAATGCAAACAGGCACAGGGTAGGGTAAGCAGGCACTGGGTAGGGTAAAACTAACAGTATAAAGTCTACACAACATCAAGTTTTAAAAGCTTTAGGAAAAAGAAAAGTTTTTAGTTGAGCTTTAAAAGCTGCGATTGAAGTTGTAGTTCTCAAATGTTCTGGAAGAGCGTTCCAGGCATAAGGGGCAGCAGAAGAAAATGGACGGAGCCGAGCAATTCAAGTGTACATTCTGTATTCTGAAAAGCTTTAGTATGAAAACGTTTTTATTTAAAACGATATTTACAGTCCCTACAGATTTGTGGAAAAGCTTGAGTATGTGTTACCAATGTTTCTGAGATTCAAGTGGGAAGTGTGAGTGTGTCCTGCTTTTAGTTTCTCTATATTTGTCTTGGCCTGATCCCTCTGCTACTATTTCTTGGCGCTCTTTCATACAACCTTGCTGTCCATGTACTTCTCTTCCCATTTCCCTAGTTGATTAAAACCCTGAATTTTAGCATTCTATTTAATTAACTAGTTTAATGTAAATTCTTGATTAGTGAATTTGGGTTTACAGGATCTAGATTTTAAAAGTTAAGACATCCTTGCCCACATGAGAGCAGCAAAGCAATATATCTTGTCTTCAGCCATAATGTTTGCAAAGTGCTGTCTGGCAAAGCTATTCTGGGTGATGAATGGCCTGGTGAACTCTGGCTGTCTCTGCTTGAGGATGAGTCATCCTTGGCTCTCTGTAATGAATTTGTCACCTCCTTTGCAGACCAAATCACCCAGTATTTATATAAAGTTTGATCTCCTAAATGAATACAAAATCTGAGTTCACAGTATCAAGGGCTTAGTCTAGGTTCATTTACTTGGATACATTTTAGTTATCATTATCATGCAGTGTGGAAATAGTGCTCCAAGGTATGTGACCAGCCCATGCCTATTGTGCCTGGCAAAAGCTACTGTACCATCTTTTCAAGATGTTAAGATGCTGGAGGTGCTTAAACATGCTACCGTTCCTGGATTTTGCCAGTAGCCACATTCGGACATCACTTTAAGCTATGATGGGTTAATCAGAGTAGCTTATTTTGAAAATAACGTACTGTTATCCCCCATATGATCAGACAAATAAGCTACTGTGGGTAAACTGAGTCATCCCCCTGCCCCCTGTCCTGCACTCCTCCCACCCCAGCAGTGGCGCTATTTCACTGAAAACATTACAGCAACCTGTTGTAACATTCCACAATATTGAAATGAGAGGGGAGAGGTTAAATCAGTGCTTCCAACATTAACAGGGTGGTGGCTCTGTTAAAGTGCTGAAAGTTTGCAGGATCGGAATCAAACTTCATACACCACCTTCCCTAGTCAGGAGACACCTGATGCACCATCAAAACCCTGTGTAATTACATAGAAAAGAGGGGAAACCCCAGGTGCACCAAAACGGGGGTAATGCAAATAAACCCTTGAAAGTGCAGGATCAGGACCAAACTTCATACACAGCCTCCCCTAGCAGGGATGCACACAAGGCCCATTGTAAGCCCTGTACACTGACAAAGGCATGCAACCAAAAGCACTTTTTGGCCAAAGAGGAGGTGGCAGCTATAAGTTCATGGAAGTTTGCAGGAACAGGACAAAATTTCATACATAACATGCCCTGCCAAGGATACACATAAGGCAAAATGACAACTTTGTGCAGCTGCTGCCATTCGACCAAGACAGTGTTTGACCCTTGGGGAGGTTGCAGAGTGCATTGCCAGGGAAAGGGTTAGGGTGAGATCAGACTGCAAACACAATGAGTTGCTAAGCAGATCATAGAAACAGAGATCTGCTGATTGGAGGAGAGTGGCAGCAGCGGTTTTGACTGCTCTGGCCAAGCAACTCTGTAGGCGACCAAAATAACCCACTGTGACCGCCACACAACACGATAACTCATAATCGGTTAAATAACTCACTCTGAAGACCTTGAGTTATTTAAGAGTGGGTTATTTTGGCCAAATAAGACATTATGGGTTAAAAAAAATCCTGAATAACAGCATGATAACCCATGATGCGGCCTATTTTTTTGAACCTCTGATTTTCTGGCTGTCAATGTACATATAGCACTGAGACTAATTGGTTTAGTTTGCAATCACTGTTTAGCAAAATTAGGATAATTGTACCCAGTTGATCCTATTGCAAATTTCATTGCTTCACAAGCTCTGAACAGATTACTTACTTTTAATGTAATAAAGCAGCTTCCCTCAAAGACTGCTTAGATATGTCAGGTAGGGTCAGAAAATGTGGTTTTATCCTGGTTGCGCTTTTTATATTGTATTTCGTAATTGTGTTTTAACCTGTTGGGTGTTATATTTATTTTATTTATTTATTTATCATACTTTTACCCCGCTCCTCAGCCAAAAAAGGCTCTCAGAGGTTTTAATTTTTGTGAACCGCCCAGAGAGCTTCGGCTATTGGGCGGTATAAAAATGTAATAAATAAATAAATAAAATGAACCGCTACTTTTGCAAAAAAGTTGGTATGAGCCCAGCATTTTTTATCTGTGTTCTACTGAGAATATCCTATGTGGCAGGTCCACACTATGCATATTTGGATGTAATGGCAGCTTTCAGTAGCAATTTGTGGAATAATTAACTCACAAATTACAGTGACCCACTATGCTTCCTGTTTCCAGTAACAACCCTGAAATACTGCATTTAAGTTGTTACTGTAATATACTGAGCCCAGGAACTTGGGATTGTCCATGGGTTAACCAACCCAGTTAACCCAAGAAGAAGCCATGGTTTAACTTGAGGTTGTTTAACTCACAAAGCAGGAAGCCATGTATATGTGGGTGCACATCTAGCAGATGTCCCTGCAATTCATGAGCTAATTAATTAACCCACGAATTGCTAACCAAAGCTGTGTTTCTTCCAAACAGCCCCTATGAGGCCATTGAGAAGGATTCGCTTTGCTTATTTGAGTTCTATTTTTCCAAAATCTTTCTAAACTGGAGGATCTTCAATAAGTGCTTTAACAATTTCTTCTTTGAACTGACTTTCACTATCCAGTATTCCTTTGGTGGGCATTCTACAGTTTTCATTTGATTTGTTCTAGAAGTGTGTGTAATAAATTTGTAACATTTTGATGCCTTTTGAGAATTTCTGACCTATTGAACTATATTTACGGAGTGCTGGATCCAGACTTAGTCATAATTTGAGTAGTCCCATTGATTTCAGTGGATCTGCTCTAAGTGTGAGTTAATCTTGATTCAACCCAGAAGATATAGGTCATAATGTGGCTGTGCTGTCTTAATATACACATGTATTCAATTTCCTGGTATGTACATTTGAAGCAACGTACAGCTTCCCATTCTTCTCTCAGACCGTTTTAGAATTTCATACCGTATTTCTTCGATTGTAAGACACAAACTAATTTCAGTACCACCAACAGAAAAAAAAAAAACCTTAGACACACCCATGATTCTAAGACGCACCGCATTTTTAGAGATGTTTATATGGGGAAAAAGTGTGTCTTAGAATCAAAGAAATAGGGTAATTAAATTCTGTAAAATTCAATTTGTAAAATTCTTTGCCGTAGAAACAAAGAACTTTCCATAAGGCTCTTCCTTCTAAATTACTTGTCTGTGCCTGCAAAGGTTGTCTACTATGGCTGTAACTTTATGAGAAATGTCTTAAAACCCTATACTATTCATAGCAATGGTAACTCTAATTTTTAATGGATACTGGGGATAATTCATCCAACAGAGCAAAATTCCCAGTATGCATTTCTGAGCTATTTTTTAGCTTTCTTTCAAATTATGAAGGTTTTGTGAAAATATACTCTCATATACCTTGTATTTATTTTAGCAGTGTTTATATTTAGTAGTATTAATTTTTATTTGCATATATACCTTCAGTAGTGAATAATGTGGTTCACATAAAATGCTAACCCATGGTTTGTTGCCCTAGTTATAGTTTGTCAAGCAGATGACAGAACAAGCCATGCTTTGTTTACTCATTCCCTGGGTTGTTTGTTTATCTCCTTCACCTACTTCTTCCCTGTGTCCCAGATGCCTTTGTGGTGCTGTGATACTGGCATGTAAAGGGGCTGATGTTTTGACTGCTTGCTTGCCACCTCTGTAGCCTGGCAAAACAACTCATGAACAATCCATGGTTCTGTGTTTGCATGTAACAACTGGCCATGGGTTTACAACCTAACAACAAACCATGGGTTCTCTGGGTTATTTATGATTTGTAAACACTGCTGTGTTCGTATATCATAACAACCCAGAATTTAACCACCCACGGATTCAATAAATCATGGGTTAGCATTATGAGCTCATCAAGTTATTTTTTAAAAACATATTGGCAATTTGGTCCTTAGTTTAGAACAGTGTCCCTTTTAAACATAATTTCATTTTAGATTTAACAGCTTTCTATATTTTGTCCACTTAGGGATGAACATGGTTGTAGCTTTCCAAAATTACGAAACTCTCAAACATTTGGATTCCAGAAATCTTCAAGATTCCTAAATCCACCTTTCAGGAAGTTTATTAGGAAACCTCACATGGTATGTTAAAATAAAATGGAACCACTTCTTAGTGTTATAACTTGCATACAGTGGATAAAATGCAAACTCCAGCAAGTCTACCTTGTCACCTGTAGAACTTCTGGGAACACCTCTAATGCAGTCTTTCTGCAGTTTGGTTTTTTTATCTGCTGGGTGGTGGTTGTTTTTACTGATGTTTGAACTGTGTTGTTTTAAGATTATTTGCATTCCAGGCTTGGCTTGGCTACCAAACATAATTTCTGCTAGCCAGCAGGAGTATACTGAATGCACTAACCCACCCTCTCCCAACCACACATACACTTATGTATGTATAGTGTGTGTGTGTGTGTGTGTGTGTGTGTGTGTGTGTGTGTGTGTATGCATGGGCACAAATACATCCAACATGAAAGCAAAAGGGTTGCAGAACAAATTGGCAACACTTCACCTTCTCTTTTTAGAAATTAAATACTGCCCTGTACTCTGTTACCTATATGCTGGATACAATTAAGAACACAATCTCTCTTTCAGACACAGCTGAATAGACCTACCTCTAATAAACCAGTATATTAGACTACCTCTCTGTTGTTTCTTAATGGGTAAAAATCTTTTTATCCACAAGTATACATAGTGTTCAGGCCAGACAGAATCTTGCTATCTGTGGCTCCTGGGCCTTTCTGCCCCATGCCTCCTTCGATCTCCACCTTCCCCACCCAGCATGTAGGTTTTATATACACTGCTGGCTCCTGCCACCACAACCGTGTCTTCTGCCTTCACTGCTCACTCCACAGTGCTTCCTCCTTCCCCTCCCACCATGTGGCTACCTACATGTTACTGCCACCATCTCTTTCCACTACAGCTGTTGCAAAATGGCTGACAAGTGTGTCCAGCTTTTTTGGGTAGAGGGTTGGCAATCAGGTAGCAATGAGTGGTCAGGCTCAATCTGGGGGCTGCTGTGCATTTACCTCTACATAGGACTCAATTTGTGCCTGAGCACTGTCCATCAGGAATCTACTTTCAAGACCAGAACAAAAGACCAACAAGTCTTTCCTTCTAACACTCCAGATTTTCTTTTTTACACTCTCTTTTTTTTTAATCTGCTCTAGGCCAGGATAGAGCTGCTGGAGTGAATTGGAGTTGGGCAATTTATTGGGGGCAGGAGTGGGGAGAGGAGCAGCCAAAACAGAGGCAGCTCTTCATTTGCACCTGAGGGGTTTGCAGAGAGCAAGTCTGAGGACACAGAGCCAGAGTTGGGGAAAGGGAGGCAGACCCTGCTAAGATGTAGAACCAGGGAAAGCAGGAGAAAAGGATTCTCTAAAATGTTGTTGCTGACTTCTGTTCAGTGAGTTGGAGAACTGGAGTATGAAGCAGGATTAGTGACTGCAGCAGAAGCTGGTCTGGCTACCTAGTTTACTATCTCAATAGTGGGGAAACTTCAGTAGGGGAAATCCTGGCAAGTTTGTCAGTTTCTAAAGAGCAAAATACTACAGCCGTTTCTTGCTGGAATTTGCTGACTAGAATTAAATTCATGGTTTCTGTAGTAATGATCGCAACTGTAACTTGAATCCTGACGTTCCCCTTTTCTACTACTTAATTACAAATCTCCCTCTTTTTAAAAAGAACAACCATATTTGCCCTTTCCCACTTCAACAGAGCTTCTACACTTCTAGCACTCCAAATCCATTAAATATGAATTGTTGCCTTTGACCCTGTTCTTTGAGAGCTACCCTGCAAAGGCTAAAATGCAGTTGATTGATGCATTGATTGGGTGCCTGGATAAGCCTGTAAATCAAGAAATATTTGTAAATGTATCCACAATGGATTCTTATCCAAAGGCACATCAGACACCTTTTCCCTGTTCCCTGAGAATGCTGAACAAAATGTTGTAGAAATGCCCAAATAAGGGTACAGGAAGAAATGAGAGGAGAAAATTAGACTGGCAGACAGAGCAGTTGTGAAATAAAAAAGGGAGAGCCCATTCATGTTCCACAGTACATTGCACAACTGCGCCTACACACAGTTGTGGATCATATCAAGGAGCATCAGCATTACAAAAGAGAGCTCTAAAAAAAGTTTCTATCTCTGTCACCACAATACAAAGGGGAACTTAATGCTACTAATGACATGGCATCCAAAAACATAGATCTTGCATTGATTCTAGTATCCCCATATCAGAGTCCATATTAGGAAGGAGGGGAAAATTGAGCAGTGCGGTTGTGGTTATTCACACTGTATAGCCAACTGATGATACACAACTGAACAGAAGAGGGAATTTGAAAGACTGCTTCAACAACTCTCACCCCTTCTACCTTAGAGTGCCTTTTAAGATTCCATAATGCACTGAGTGTCCTGACACAAATAAGTATACTCTAACTTAATTTAGTAATGCCCTTTATGGTTGGATCTTGGAGGCAGGTCCTACTAAAGATTACCCATTGGTTCTTAAAAGTAATCTGACCAGCCTGTAGAACAAACTGCTTAAATAGAAAACATGTCTAGTTCCTTTAAATGTATTTTCCTTGGAGGTGGGGTGGGGAGAAAGAAACCTGTTGAGAATAATAATAATAATAATTATTATTATTATTATTATTATTATTATTATTATTATTATTATTTGTATCCCACCTTTTGCCCAGTACTGGGCCTCAAGGTGGCCAAGTGTTATGGCATGATGACCAGCTGAAACTTTCCCCATGGCCTGAGTTCGATCCCAGCGGAAGCTGGTTCTCAGGCAGCCGGCTCAGGTCGACTCAGCCTTCCATCCTCCCGAGGTCGGTAAAATGAGTACCCAGCTAGCTGGGGGAAAGGTAATCATGGCCGGGGAAGGCAACGACAAACCACCCCGCTATAAGGTCTGCCAAGAAAACGTCAGCGAAAGCTGGCGTCCCTCCAAGAGTCAGTAATGACTCAGTGCTTGCACGAGAGGTTCCTTTCCTAAGTTGTTTGGAGGAAAAGTTCTTCATAGTCATTTCAAGTTTTGGCAGAGTCATGGAAACTTAACGTAAGGGAATGATAATGTAACTGGAGCTTATGGATCATAAGAACAAGATTATATGCAGTTAGACATTAACATAAGTAGAGTTGAAGAGAAACTTACAAAGGCCACTCTTTTGGTCACAATCTTTTACATGAGTATGTGTCATGTCATCAAAGACTCCCATGGAAGAAATGTTGCCCTCTGTGTTGGAAAACTATTCCAAAACAGGCATTTTTGGAGTGACGGAGTGGGTCACTTAGACAACTACAGGAACTAAAATTGGCATGATCTCTGCTTGATTTGTTGCAATTAAACCAATTATAAATCCATTAGCTATTCATTTTTTCAGTCTTCTCAGAAAAAATGCAGTGTGCTACTTTACAAATACTGTTGCATTTATAATTTACAAACTTAAAACTAATATTTACAAAGTTATTGTGAAGGTTTTAAAATGTAGTTGTTTAGTAAATTATTGCAAATTTCTTTTAATCTAGAATCATTATTATACTGGAAAGTCACGTGATGACATTATACATGAGCGATTTGAAGGCAATCCAGAAACTTCTCGAAGACCATTCAAGGTATGACTTTTTGTTTTGGTGAATTCTAATGAAGTAGCAAAATTAATGTATTTCCTCTTTTTTTCTTTCCCCACTCCCACCTTTCCAGGTTTTTCAATGACTGGGTTTATACAACACACAAACAGACACTCAGTGGTTGAGTGTGGCTTGTTGTTTGAATTGTGGGTTAATATGATGTCTGAACCCAGGGCATTTTCTGTAGGGTGGCTTATTTTTCTTGAACAAACCACCTTAAGAACACCATGGTTAATGTGCCATACTACATAGTTAACCAGCCACCCTGCAGAAAATGTCGTGGGTTCAGAGAATGCACAGCATGCAAACTAAGTGGTTGAGTGTGGGTTGTTTGTTGAACTTTGAGTTAACATGTTGTCTGAACCCAGGCATTTTCTGCAGTGTGGCTTGTTAACCATGCAGTGTGGCTTATTTTTCTCGAATCGTGGTTTGTTGTTGGGTTGTTCAGGATGATTAAGAAGCCACACTGCATGGTTAACCAACCACCCTGCGGAAAATGTCCTGGGTTCAGACAACGCACTAACCCACAGTTCTGCAACAACCCAATTGAGCGTGTGTTGTGTGAACAATATCTAATCTAGGGCAATGGCTGACTGAGCTAACTACATTTGAAACATTTTTGCTACAGTAGAGAGAGAGAGAGAGAGAGATGGTCTTACAAAAAGTTATTGTTGATGCTAGTTACAGAAGTGATTACATTATAATCAAGGATGACTTATATCTCTTACTACCTGTTGTGCGCTGCAAGCTGCAGATGGATCCAATTAGTTTCTACTTACTGACAACAGGAAATAACTTGTTCCTGTAGTATTGAAAAATTGGCTTTACTAATTAAAACAGTAATTGTTATATTTGTGAAATATTGCTTTTACATTATTTTAAATCTTAAATTGCTATATGAGTTTGTTCATTAGTTCTGATTTACCATCTGTCAAAGCAAGCATAGTTCAAATAAGCTGTTGTGCTGCACTTTATCTTGGGGAGGCTATCTACCTTGCCAGTTTAAAGACTTGTTATGAAGATACACTGGTGTTTGTAAAGCTAAGTTTATTCCTCTCAAAATGTGGAGTGGGCAAGAAAAGGATATTTTCTGGCCTTCTGGGTATGGAATAAATTGCAAAAGCCATCTGTGCTCTCTCTTTTCTCTTCCCCCTGCCCCGCCCCCGCCCTAGTTTTCTTCCTTTTATCATCAGAAGCAGCCTTGGTAAAGGATTAATACATTGTCAGTTTGAGTCTGGGTATAAAAGAAAATATACAGATTTACTACTACCTTGAATAATGGGCAAATCCTGTTGCTCAACTGGAAGAATGCTTAAAGGATACCCCGATCACTAATTCTATTCTTCGTAAATAGAGACCGCCGTTGAATTATAAAGGTGTTAAAGATGTGTTTTTATAGGGAATTACTTGAAAACCTTTATGCACATTCTATCTCAGGCTGGTCTTCTCACTACAAAATGAGAATCACAATATGTGAGTCAGTTTTTGATGGGCTCAGATATGGAATGCTGCCCCTTTAGTCGTATAAGGTTCTACCCATTTGTGCCTTACTCTTGACAGAATGTAGTGAATTACAAGAAATGAGAGAAAAACTGGAGCTGTTGGGAGAACTAGGGTATAGTATACCATATGTGAGCCAGTTTGGTGTAGTGGTGAGAGTGTTGGATTAGGACTCGGGAGATCTGGGTTCTGGTCCACCACTTGGCCATGAAGCTCGCTAGGTGATGTCAGGCCAATCACTGACTCATTCTCACCTATCTCACAGAGTTGTTGTGAGGATAAATAAATTGGAGAGAAGGAGAAGGACCATGTAAGCCTTGGGTTTCTTCCAAGAGGTAAAAGGTGAGATATAAATATAATAAGTAAAATAAATATTTGGTATTGTTCTAGGAATTGTAGAATGGGAGGGTTCCTTAAAGGCCATCTAGTTCAAAAAGCTGCTTGAGGAAGAAATGCTAGATGGCTATCTAGCTTCTGCTTGAAGACCACCAGCATAGGAGAGCCCCCCTGCCCCCAGCCTCCAGTAACTGGTTATACTATCAAATATTCTTACTGTCAAGAAGCTTCTCCTAATGCTCATGCAAAATCTTCTCTCTTGTAATTTAATCCATTAACCCTTTGTCCTCTTCCATAGAAGTATCTTTTAGGTATCTACAAGCAGACCTTTATCTGTGATGGTGCTGTAGCTGAAATGCTGTCCTTAAACATATTTGCCTGGTGCCATTGTTATTATAACTTCATTTTTAACAATATTTAAGATTACTGTTGTGACTGCTGCTTTCTGTGGGTTTTAAAAACATTTTTTTTACTGTTTTATATTGTGTTGTTTTATTTAAAAATATCTTAAATAAAATACCGTTTTTCCCATTTGGGAGATGATGATTTGATTTTAAATTAGTAGGATTGTTGGGGCTCAATGATTAAATCTCTTAGTGGTGGCCAAAGTAGTAACAGACAGAGACTGGAAAAAAGATGCTCTTGCATATTAAAATATAAGTAAATTAGTGGGCTGATGCACATTTTGGTGATAGAAAAACAGACACACAAGGACCAGATTAAAATGGGCAGAGGCCAACTTCAGCTGGTTTCATAATGGTTTGGGTGTTTTCCCTGCAATCTTATAAGACTTACAGAATAAGTTTATTGATTACTCCTTTGTAGGTGTGTGTGTGGTTGTTTTATGATTTGAACTCAAATGTAAGGGGAAGCTTTAGGGAGCTTTATTTTGTTTATTTTTGTGAAGTTGTTTTCCAATGTGATGTAGACCTCCTTTTAACATTGATTGAAGTTGGTCTTTTGTTGATTTGGCATGTAGTTTCCCATTCATGTTAGACACCAGTGACTGTTGCAAGAAGGGTTCCAATGCGAAAGGACTGATAGCTTGCTTTCAAAACACACTGTGTTCAGGAATTTTAAGTTTGATTTACTGCTGTGTTGTAGCATTGCTTTTCTGTGGTATTTAAAGCATAATAATTGTGTTGCAGCTAAGAAAGGAAGACCCATTTCACTCATTAAAGTAGAAGTAGTTACATTTTTATTTTTTTTACAAAAATTGTGAGCATCTGTTTCTACCCAGTTCCCTGTCAGGCAGCTGCCTGCTTTGTATGTACTGTGTATACACTGTGGAAAGAGCCCATTGTTTTCCCTTAGATAATATTTCTGAACAAAAAGGTGTGGCATTTTTTTTGACTATGCAGCTGTGTCTACTGTAAGAAGACTTAAGGAATAGTGTTCAGACTTAAAAAAAAGGGGGGAAAAGAAATCAATATGTTAAATACATGTATGTAGAATAATATTCACTCTCACATTAAAGGTACTTTGGACCAGACTACTGAAAGCAGTTTCATATGACTATTTCTTTTTCCCTCAACAGCCCAATTTTATCGATGGACGACCCCACTTCAAATCAAACTTAGTACAGAAGGGCTTATATATACAGGCTAAATATCAGCGATTACGTTATGCTGGAGCAAGGGGCTTTACCACTAATAAAACAAGAGGAGGATTTTTGAGGAAAGAACAGGTGAATGAAGTTTTGTTTTAATTAAGGTTTGAATAGCCGTCATGTCTATCCTTTATTGCAGCAACTAGATGTTAAAGATATAGTGTGCAATTTTACAGACTGTACCTTTTCCTCTCTAAGGAGCCAGTGTGGTATAGTGAATAGAGTGTTAGATTAGATCTGGGTTCAAATCCCCACTTAGCCAAAAAGTTTACTGGGTGACCTCCAGTGAGTTACACTAACTTAAGCTACATCTCAGTGTTGTTGACAGAACATAATGGGAGGGAAGCAAACTCTTTTGAGGAAGAGTGGGATAACCTTGTATCACATTTCTTCCTCTAAGAAGCTCAGTGTAGCCTTTTAGTTTAACAGCAACCCTGTAAAGTGGGCTAACCCAAGAGACCTCGCAATCTGATTCATGGCATTTGACTGTTCATTGTTCAACACAGAGGGTTGGAGTAGAAGAACCTTGGCTGGCTCAGCAAGCCAAATGTTTTTTTTTGCTGCAAATGAGTAGTTGAACTTGAATGCCCCATGTTCTAACTGACAATTGATCCAATGTTAAGAGCTTAGTAGGCGTCTTAGGGTTGTTTGTTCTGATGAAGAGATCATATATGTATGATCATCCTTGATGACTTCAAAGTTGAACAGAGTTCAGAGGTGCGTATCACAGATTTGGTGTTCATATTGCCTGACATCACCTTTAACCAGCCCTGCAAAATACCAGGAGGTAACAAGGGAGAAAGAAACTCATCAAATGTCTGTGGAGTGCAGGTGTCCATTCTCTAGCTTCCTTTTACTGTTGAGATTTAACTTAACAAGTGTTAAGTGATCAAGACACTGAGTGGTTCATTTTTATGATTGTAAGTCAGCCCTTGGTGTTCTTTTACAGTTAGCAAGTGTGCCATTTTAGTATCAACCAATGTTATTTTAAGCACTCTGTATATAATCACATTTTAAAAATCCTAATAGAAGTAATTAATGCACAAAAATACAATATATTGTTAACTGAGTACCACTGAAAATGGTACGTAAGGTTCTGAAACTACTGTTTATACTAGAATTTATTTCTGAATCTCTTGAGACTGCTTCTTCTTCTTCTTCTTCTTATTATTATTATTATTATTATTATTATTATTATTATTTATATAGCACCATCAGTGTACATGGTGCTGTACAGAGTAAAACAGTAAATAGCAAGACCCTGCCGCATAGGCTTACAATCTAATAAAATCATAGTAAAACAATAAGGAGGGGAAGAGAATGCAAACAGGTACAGGGTAGGGTAAGCAGGCACAGGGTAGGGTAAAACTAACAGTAGAAAGTAACAGTAGAAGTCTGCACAACATCAAGTTTTAAAAGCTTTAGGAAAAAGAAAAGTTTTTAGTTGAGCTTTAAAAGCTGCGGTTGAACTTGTAGTTCTCAAATGTTCTGGAAGAGCGTTCCAGGCGTAAGGGGCAGCAGAAGAGAATGGACGAAGTCGAGCAAGGGCAGGCGAGAAACATGGCATCAGAGGAGCGAAGAGCACGAGCGGGGCAATAGTGTGAGATGAGAGAGGAGAGATAGGAAGGAGCTAGACCGTGAAAAGCTTTGAAGGTTAACAGGAGAAGTTTATATTGGATTCTGAAGTGAATTGGAAGCCAATGAAGAGATTTCAGAAGCGGAGTAACATGGTCGGAGCGGCGAGCCAAGAAGATGATCTTTGCGGCGGAGTGGTGAACAGAAACCAACGGACTGATGTGAGAAGAAGGAAGGCCAGAGAGAAGAAGGTTGCAGTAGTCCAACCGTGAAATAACCAGTGCATGAACAAGCGTTTTGGCAGAAGAGACAGACAAAAATGATCGAATCCTGGCAATATTATACAGGAAAAAACGACAAGATTTAGCTACTGCCTCAATATGAGGAATAAAGGAGAGTGAGGAGTCGAATATAAAGCCAAGGCTACGAGCTTCCTTGACCGGAGTAAGCGTAACATCATTGACAGTAAGAGAGAATGAGAGATGAGGAGAAGGTTTAGGAGGAAAAACAAGCAATTCAGTCTTTGCCATGTTAAGTTTCAAGCGACGATGAAGCAGCCAAGCTGAGATATCTGAAAGACATGCCGAGATACGATCGTGAACATCAGGAGAAAGTTCCGGAGATGACAGATATAGTTCTGGCTAGAGATTATAAGTACCATTTTCTGCAAAATGTTTAACTAATTCCTTGACCTTGGATCCAGAGGGGTACATGGTGTGTTTTCACTATCATGTGCAATAAAGTCTCAGAGTTTTCTTAGTCAAAAAGCAGCCTAGTGACACATGGAACTTTTAAAGTTGCATTCCAGTGAAACTCTGGGCATGTCTACACCTGCCAGATATACCGGAGTCGTCTCTAAGTCATCCCTGTGTGTCCATGTGAAGCACAGGGGGTCCTGAGGGCAACCTGAGATGACCAGGGACTTTCCCCAGGAAATCTGGGACTGCAGATTTCCCAATATTTCTGCAGTCCCAGGACCATCCCAAGAAGTGTGGCCGTCACTCAGGTTGTCCCTTCTTTCCCATGAGTAACGGGGCTGGGCACGGAGTGGCTCCATGCCCCATGGGGGTGAGGGTGGGCAGCAATTTCGCCATCCCTGGGATGGCGGGGTGGTGGTTACCTTTTCCGCCACATGACTGGCTCCTCTTAAAAAATAATAATTAAAAACTGGTGGCCACAACATCCTTCTTCCCTTCCGGGACATCTCGTAGCCATCTAGACGCTGGGGAAGGTTCACGGAAGCAGGTAAGTCTGCGAACCTTTCCCCTGCTTCATGCTACACCCTTAGGTGTAGACATGCCCTCTGAATTAATAAAAAATGTAGTTTGACTGATTGGTAACTCATGGTAACAAATTAATAATTTATTATGTGGAAGTAACATTTTTTCCTTCTCTTAATAGGGCCTGGAAATCTGAGCTGCAACTCTGAAGTAGAGATGTCTGATTAAAATGATTGCTGCAAGGGAGCCTTTGTCTGCATTTGACAGCTCTGTCAAGAATTGAAATGGAAAAAATCGGAACTAATACTTTAACTTTTCTTGATAAAGATTTTATTTTTTGGTAGTATAATGTTGCAGAACTTTTTTACAGTTTTAATAATGGCTTTTCAAAAATAGCATTCAACTGAACATTGTAGGATTGTTCCTTTTAGTTCCTCTTGCAGGCAAGTCTGAAAAAACAAACTGAAGGGAGTCCTTATTTATTGAATACCTTTTTTCTCCCTCTCAGCATGGTTCTCTTACTACAACTTGAGTTGTTATACACAGAAGTTTATATGTTCAAAGTTTATTGCTTATATAATAAAACAAAAAACAAACAAGTGCCCATGTTCTGCAATAGCAAGAGTATTTTATGATTTTCCCAAGTGTTCACTCTGAGATTCTGCAGCTCTGTCCACTAGGAATTTTTCTTACAGTTAAGATTTCTGGTTATATTTTGGTATGCAAATATAGATATATAAATATGCTAGAAAACTTTCAGACATTTCAAAGCTGTTAAAAATAAGGTTAAAGGAATGTGGTAACATATATTGCATTGACTTGTATGTTTTAACAGCAGGGGAATGGTGATCTGTATTCAAAAAATACCTTGACTCATTGTAGTTGTCCAAGTTTGACAACCGAAGACTTCATCAAGGACTATTTTATCCAATATATTAATAAGGGTTTTTTAGATGTGATTTTACAAATCTCTCCAGGAAAACACATTTCTTTAGGGTAGTAACAGTCATCAACTAAGTCAATGTGAATGCCAAAAGAACTCCCTCCCAGTACTTACATGAAGGTACTTCTCTTTTCTAAATAATTTTTGTAAAACCCCAGGCATTTTGTCGTACTTTTTACTTGTGTATACATCATAAGGATCAATGTATATCAACTTGTGGCTTGTGTCATGCTGTCCTGCCACCACCTAGTCTGAGGCATTTTAATGTGATGCAGGTATTTTGATCCAAATGCAGTTTAGGTTACGTACTACTGCCACACACCTTTCTGTTTTGATTTTGAAGAGTTCAAAGGCTGCGTTTTGTGAAGCTTGTCACTGTTTGCCTTCTGAAGCACATTTCCCCAATTCCCCAGACCTATTTCCTCTAGTCTTCTAAGCCCAAGAAGTGACTTGGGTAGGTAATTAGTGGCTGTTGATAAATATGGAGTGCTTTATCATCATGTTCATATACTTCAATTTTATTTTTTTTAAATCTCACTTATTGTGGCTATTCTATAAATCTACCCATGTAAGTAAAGAATGTATTTGGCCAGGAGACAGAGAAATTATACAGTGTAGTAAACCATGGCTTATGAAGGCATTCAACACTTTCCATGAGCCACTAATCATTACATAGTTATCCTCATGATGTGTGCATGTATGTGTACACACACACCATATGCCATTGAGCATATTTTCAATTTTATTGTGGTATATGACATGATAAAGTATTACTGACCTTAAGCTTGCTCCTAAAAATGACACTTGGCATACCTGTCCTATGCACTACTGAAAATAACTGAGCAGACACATACGACCAGTATTTAAATATGACATTGACATCCTAGTCTTATCTATTAATTCTTATGGCTGCAGAGAAATTTAGTATCAGGCAGCAATTACGTCACTTTGTGTAACAAATCTTATCCCACCTTTAAAATTAAGCAGCCCTTCCAAATACTGCATTTTCACTGAAAAACTATTTTAAAATATTTTTCTATTTTATCACAAGTTGGTTAGAAATATATAGGTTTCCTAAAACGTAAACATTTCCTTGAACACTGCAGTTATTGCCTTGAATAATCACATTCACATATAGTAATCTTTTACAAATTTGAGCAATTGAATAATTTTCATTAGTAAGATTTCCTCAGCTATCTACAGTTGACTACTTTTAGACAGATGTACTTTTGTGTGTGTGTTAAACACTGGCAGCAAGTCATCTATTTTATATATTTTTATCTCACCCTTGCTCCAAGGAGTTCTCCCTCCCTCCTTCTATGTCCTCACAACCACATTGAGATAGATTAGGCTGGGAAAGCGTAACTTGCCTGGAGACATCAGTAATCTTTGTGGCTAAGTGGAGATTTGAACCCAGATCTTCCCATTCCTAGTCAAACACTCCACCCAAATATACTGGCTTTCTAGACAAGTTAACTTTCTGACAATTAAGCAAACAAATCTCTGGAGTCCCTGCCCAGGTAGGTTGGGTTAAGGGGCAGTGATTTGTATAAGACTACCTAGTGAGCTTCATTGTTGCTGCATGATAGGCAAGCTGCCAAGTTCTGGTTATCTGATTTTGGAAATGTTCTGGGCATGATCTGGCAACACATTTATTAATGAGGAAGATCCATAGCTTACTGCTTAGTGAATTGGAGACTTGCATTGCAAAAGATGTAGGAAGATAATTTGGGGATGTGGGGAAAAGGAAGTTCTGAATTCCAGGACAGACTATTGGATGCAGAAGTGGGTTAAATATGAGACTGGAGAAAGACTTGTGCGTGATGCACCCAGCTGGGGTCTACTTGCAGAGCACATTTTAAGTATTCCTTGACTTTTCCAGATTCTACTAGCCTCATTTTCAGAGATTTTTTAAAAGCAGGGTTTAGGATTCCATTTTAGTACTTCATTTTTTACTGCAGACTGAAAAGCAGGGAAATACTTAATATTATTGATTTGAAAACAGTTGAGAGTGCCTTAAAGAAGTGTACTTGCCTTTGGTAATATGTTGGTTTGTCAATAATATAATATTGTGCAAATGCTTAACACTTTTAAAAGGATTTTTTACTTTGTTGTAAAACCCCCCCACTGAACACAGTGTAACGTACCTCTGATTGAATATGCATAGCATTATGTGGTTAAACTGAAATCCTATTCCCTCTTTACCTGGGGTAAGCCCCACTGTACTCAGTAACAGTTACTTCTGAGTAGGACTGCATAGGGTTACACTGCTAATCAAATACCAGCATGGGTTTGACACTTTTATTATTTCTTGAGGTCAGAAGATTTCCTACAAAGTTGCTAGAGGTCCTTTAGCTCTTTTCACATCAGCAGAGAGAATGGAATCTGAGATAAGTAAACCATAGAAAAGTGACTTCAGAGGGCAAAACTCATTGTTTTTAAGTTTCACTCTATGGTGAAATAAGGTGTGTGCCTGAAGCTCATAATCTATTAATACGAGAGAGGGACAGGGAAGACAGAAAAGGAGACAAGAATATGAGTGTGTGTTTTTATAAAGCGTGTCATTTTCTTTTAGGCCCCAGTTCTCAGCCTCAAACTGAGGGTATTAAAAAAAGATGGGGGAACTAGAAGAATTTTATGGAATTATTTCATTTCAATGCATGGTTAGCATATTGTGTGGGGCACTGAATCTCCAAGCGCATATGAAAGAACAATTGAAACTCCTTGCATCTGAAATAAAAGTAAAACAAGAAAAGAAATCACAATGAGAATAAATGTAATTTAACATAATGGGAGGTAGGATTATTGAGTAACAAGACTTTAATTTCATAACTAGGCACACAATCAGCTAGGCCCTAGCAGCAAAAAACAAACAAAAAAAATTTCCTTTTGTTCACAAGAATGCAAATACTAATACAAGTTATTTGGATATGGCAATTAGAATTGTGGAGAGTATACTATAGAAATGCTACTGTACTGTGTTTATAGGTTGTGATTTGGATATTTTCAGGAACTATTAAATTCAACCTGTCTTAGTTTTCTGTAGCAGATAATACTTTATTTCAGTTGATTTATCTGACGACACTTTACTAATGTTAGGAGGCCTCTGTGCTAAAATATATCAGTTATATGGTACTGGAGAAATTTCCCTGCCCATTACATAGCCTACAATTATGTGTAAAGTACCTTATGTAAAAAGTGGTAAAGCTTTTTATTTATACAAATAAAATAATTTTTCTGCAGTGGTCAGAGAAGCTGCACTTCCCCAAAATTATCTCTTCCATTCAGCAAATAACTATGCAACAGCCATGTCTTGTATTACTCTTTCAGTTCCACTGCATTTAC
The DNA here is from genome assembly GCF_023053635.1 of Elgaria multicarinata webbii. Lineage (NCBI taxonomy): Eukaryota > Metazoa > Chordata > Lepidosauria > Squamata > Anguidae > Elgaria > Elgaria multicarinata. The sequence goes on along the minus strand of NC_086175.1, from coordinate 58,302,105 downwards.
TGTGCTGACTTCCCACAGTTAAAAGGTAAACAGTGATAACTGTACCCGATACGGCTCTTTAGGTTTCTTCCCTATCATGTGGGTCTCTTCATAAAAATGCACCGATGGTAATACTGTTATCACATATATCACTGGCTTTTGTCTTCTTTTTAATGCAAACTTAAAACCATTTGTATTAAAATCTATAGACAGCTTTTAAGAATATACCATCTATGTCTTCCATAAAATACAATTCAGTATTCTTAAGTACAAAGCCCTGATAGTTTAATTGAAGGTAATATTGTATGTAAACAGATTGGAAAGGGAGATTTTATTAGACCTTAAGTTCACATAATGATTAATCCGTAGCTCTATTGCAAACATGATTTTAACTTTAGCAAAACCGATATTAAGACACCAAAATACACCTTATGATAATGTTGTGATAATGACAAAACCACGTTGTTGAGAGAGGTTTTCTATACAGCTTTATTCAGTAAATAACCTATGTTACTTCCATATAGTTTATAACTGACAATTATTTCAGAATTTATTTATTTATTAGAAGATGTATATCCCAACTTTTGGCTACAGGAGCCCACAAGGCAGCTTTTAGAGTTACTGGAAGTGGCTATGACTGCTGCCGCCATACCAAACCAAATGTGTTTATTTAGTCCACAGATTTTTCCACACAATAATACATAAGTATTATTAATAATAATAATAATATATTTATTTATTTCTTACCCGCCTCTCCCTTTGGATCGAGTAAAACAAGGATTAATTTAGACATAGGATAAATAGAGCAACATATATAATACAACAAATTATAAAGAGATTAAATACTAAATACAAAACAAACTCAGCAACCAATTTTATATTATAAACTGTTCATACCATTTATCTCCCAATAACCATTACTGCCAGGCATTAATTAGTTGTGATCTCATCTTAATAGCTGAAGCCAAACATTTTGCTGTTTGTTCTGTTTCACCCTTATTTATGCCACCCACCTAATAATAAACATAAAATCCAACTGACCTTCCAGGAAGTGAAATAAGTAATGGAATTATAAAATGGGCCCTAGTATCATTATGAAAATAGCTTCTCTGCCTACTGCCAAATAGATCCAAGCCACTTTTAAAAATATATTCTTTTAAGATTTTTAATTCTAAAGTATTTCTTTGTTTTGTTTATTTATTACATTTATGTACCGCCCAATAGCCAGTTTCATAGTACAGTGGGATCAGACTTTAAGGGCTTGGTGTTTGTCTTCAATGCATAGGATTCCAATTTAAGTAAGGTGCTGGAACAACTGTCTTCATGTGACGCTATTGCTGAAAATAGGATGCTAGACTAGATGGAACTTTGGTCTGATCCAGTAAGGCTTTTAAATATATATATATATATATTGGTGTTGGTAAGATACCAAAAAGTCTGTGAGACAGAGCACCAGTATCATTGCTTCGGTGGTTTGGTTACACCACACTATTTGATACTCTGCCATTTCAGGATGTGAGGTGCATATGAAGCTTTGCTGTACTACCTTCTGTAGCAGGGTTGCAGAACTTTGTCCAACCTGAGGGCCAAATTCCATTTCAGGAAAGTTCTTGGAGGCCACATTTCAGTGATGTGTAGGGTCAAGGCAAAAGGGATGAGCCAAAAACCAAAATGACAGCATATTTTTGCTTATAACTCTTACTGGCAGTAACTAATGCTTAGAAGAAGCATTTTGACCTTTTAGGGCAGCAAAAAAACTGCACAAAACCCACAAAATCACCAAATGACTGGTATCTGCACAAAAGTTAGTGGGGTCAAGAAAGGGACGCGCAGCCTTCTTGGGAACCCTGGAGGAACGAATTTGGCCCCTTGAAGTTCTACATCCATTTGATAGAAGCAAAGTGTAACCCTTTGCTTTCTCTTGAAGCTGAACCTCCATCCCAAGTATTTCTTCAGTGGCACTCCCTAAACATTCTCAGACAGAAGTCAGTGTCTCTTCAGACTGATGTGGAAGGAGGTAAATGTTACAAGTTAACATCTGTATGGGTACCTTGGTGTAGTGTATGTATCTGTCCTCTAGAGGGCATGCCCACATTAAAAAAGGAGTGCTCAGTGTGATCAACACATTAATTTCCTCTTTTTTACACCCTGCAATTCATAGTTCTTCCTCACCCGCTATCAATCACTTCAGTAATAGTAAGGGGACATACAGGTTGTCAGTATTTGGATTTGGCGTTCCCCAGCCATTACCAACAGCCAGGATTCTTTGTCACAACAGGAACTGTAATCTTTGTAAACCACCCAGAGAGCTTCAGCTATGGGGTGGTATATAAATGCAATAAATAAATAAATAAAAATTAATAACAAGAGAAAAAGTACTTGCTGCTTCTCTAACCCCCTAATCTTCTACCCTGTGCTTTCAAATTATTTTATAAAGCAGCATTCCCCAACTTAGTGCCCTTAAGATGTTGGGCTCCAACTCCCACCCTGGCTACGAATTTTGAATCCAGTCTTGTTTGGAACAAAGAATCAGTATCCTTAAACAGATGTCTACTATGTATAAACAGAAGACTAATCTCAGCAAAGCATGCTGTTTGGGAAATCTGGCTGTTCATCAGGAGTATCTAGATCTCTTGAGCATTTCATTTATTATATTTCTATACCACCCCATAGCTGAAGTTCTCTGGCCAGTTTACAAAAACAAAAAATAATTAAAATACATTATACAAGTACAAAAAGAAATTATTTACATAAAATCATATAAACAAAACAACAGAGTCAACATAGCTAAAAACAATTTGTTAAACTCAGCCAAAGATGATCCAAGAACTAATTTAAAAATCACTGTATGCTGCCAAATGCCTGAGAGGAGAGCAGTTTTAACCTGGCATCAAAAAGGTAATGGCTCATCAGAGAGATTATTCTATAATTGGGAGGTTACCACTGAGAAGGCCCTGTCTCTTGTTGGTGCCCTCTGAGTTTTCATCGGAAGAGGCACCCAAAGTATGAGGTAACCACAACACTTGCTCTTAAGAAAAACAGGAAACTAAGCTGCCGTAGTGCAGGTAAGATGTTTGTCCATGTAACCCAGTATCGTCTACTCTGAATAGCAGAGTGGTTTCCCAAGATCTCTGGTAAGTCTTTGCCATCAGCTGCCACCTGGGTCCTTTTACCTGTAGAAGCAAGGGAAGGAGCCTAGAACCTTCTGCAGGTAAAGTAGGTGCTTTCTCACACACTCAACATCCCCACCCCAGGGTGGCCATACACATTCCTCCCTCTAACTGCTTTTAACATATTTTATTCTCCCTATGTAAATGTGTCAACTCAGAATGATATTCAGTATATTTGAGGTAGGCTGTGGTTTACAGGCTATGAAAGTTTACACCAGGGTTAGGCAACCTTGTAAGCAGATTTGGCTGAATAACTCGTGGGCACTACCACAAAACGAGTGCCATGGGAGGCATAACTTGTCACAAAAAGTCAAATAGCTTGTCAAAAACACAAAGTACAAAGTTGACGTGGGGTCTGAACCCAAGACTGTAAACGATTCCTTTGAATGCACACTTCAGGGCTAACAGAATTTAATTTGTTAATTACAAAACACACACACACACCGGGAGAGGTGTCCGAGGCACATTGGTGTCCTTTGCCATCGCGTTGCCTACCCCTGGCTTATATAATAACGAATGTTAATGTTGAAGATGCCAAAAGACTTTGTGCTATATGGACAGGCATTTTTAAAAACAAGTAGTCTGCAATAACCCCTGCTGCCTTTGGTGTTAATTGTCTCAGTGTGTGGTGTGCGCTCTTTGCATGTGGAAGCTAGTCCCGTGAAGCTAATTTTAGTGTGGCGAGCAAGCCTGTGGTCACTCTCGTGCGAAAGTGGTCAGGGCCAAAAACCACTCGAAAGCCCCTGCGCGAATGAGACCGCTTGAAGAGGAGGGCCAGCCTGGAATCCTCGGCGCTGCGCGTCCCACTTTCCCTCCCGGAAAGGCACCTTAAGATCTCCCTGCCGCCCCAGTCCCACCCTGGAGGCGTGCGAAGCGTTTTCATTCGTGCAAGGGAGATTTCTGCCCGAGGGTGGATTGCCACGCGTTGTAACGGGGTGCAACAAGCGCCGCCTCCTTTTCTCTCACCACCATTATACACCGCTCAGAAGGAAGAGACAGATGAGACGCTTTCCGGGTAGGCCCCAAGAAGCTCGTACTGGACCCCTTACGGTCCCCCGCTCAGTGGGCCACGCTTTCTCCTCCAGGAGGTGGCGGCTGACCGTACCAAGGCAGTGCGGCGAGGCCGCCGTGGCGCATTCTCGCGACACTTCCCTCCTCTAGGCAGTAATCGGGTTCAATCTGGCAGTAGCTGTGCCTGCCCTTAACAGAACGAGCGAGCAACCCCGCCCGCTGGTCCGTTCGCTTTGCAGTAGCGCCTGCCGCCGCGGACACCTTGGCACACGAAGGGTCCCGAGAAGGGGCGCCACCCAGCCTCTCAGCCAGCCCATTCCCTTGCAGAGAGCTGCCGCCGCCCCTTTGCTTGCGTTCCCGCCCTAATGCGCGCGTGCGCGCACATACATGTATGTATACACACATACACAGTCACACTCGCTCGTTCCCTTCTCTAGCAGCTCCAGGTGGAACCTGCTTTCTTTCCTCGTTTCCCTTTCATCCTTCACACTTGCGGGTGGTGTGTCAGGTGTTTCGTTTTTGTTATTTTCTTCACGACAAGAAAAGCCTCCGCCGTTCCCCTTCTTGTAAGGGAGGGTTTCAGAGCAGGAAATAAAATGCAGCCTTGCTGTTGCAATGGGCACTGATTAGCCGAGAGGAAGCAAAGAAGAAGCTGCTGCTGCTGCTGCTACTTCAGGAGGCGCGGGAGGGAAGCGTCCTCTAATCTGCACGCCTCCTCGTTGATCTTTCTCTGCCTTCTAAACCTGCAGCCGCCGCAAACTTTCAGCCTGTCTGGCGGAGCCCCAACACGACATAAATGGGTGAGTGTGGACGCGGGCTGGGCTTGCAGTTGGCGCGGGCTCTTGTTCCTGTCCCGTCCCTTCGCTTCGGTCTCGCCTCTTTCGAGCTAAAGGAGAGACTTGCTGCGTGGCTTATTGTAGAGAGACCATCCTTGAGTGGCGAGTCCCTAGATGTCGGTAGCAGGCCGAGGCAGTGAGGCGCCCACAGCCAGCTGCTGCGTTTTTAGCCCAGAGTGGGAAAGCCCTCTTATTTTAGCATTGCTGTGAACAGTAATACTGTTACGTCTCGTGAGGCGCGAGAGAATGTATGGGCTGGGTTGATGTAAACCCGAAGGGTGTGCCTCTGGAGAGGAACATTATGTCCACTCTCTTGAGGGACCTCTAACGCCTTCTCCCTCTCCCTTTGGCTATGTTGGCTTTGCTATCGTCGCGCATGTGGAGGTCGAGGGTTTGGCTGTTGGAAAGGTTTGAATGAAAGGTGGAGAGCCAAAAACAACAGCGTGCCACACGTTGTCAAAATAATGGTTGTGGGTTTTTTAAAAAACAACACCTTCGCCGTTATCCGATTCGGCGTGGCTATTGTAATGTGAGAGACGGTGGAGCCCACCCCACCCCAGGCGACTGAAGTAAAGAAAAGGTGGAGGTGGCGGGGGTAGAAGAGAGCGCAAGTGAGCGAGCCCCCGTCTCTGGCACCCAGGCGAGGCTCCACTTTTCCTGTCGACGCATCTCTGTGTAGTGGGTGAGCAGGCCGATGCAGAAATCAGCCTTTCGTTTCATGACAGGAAATTGGAGGGGCGTGCTGTGCGTTTGACTTCTTCTTTTTTTCGGAGGAGAGGAGAGAAGAGTGCTGGGCTCTTCTTCCTCTCGCACCCCCCTCCCCGCACAAAATGCCTGGCTGGCAGCTTTGCACAGCATCTCCTCCCCCATCCCTTGGAGACGCCTGCTAGTCAAAAGAGCAATTCGAAGCTCTGCTGTAGCCCCGCTTGCTTACCTGTGTAGCTCTCTAAGCTGGACTCTAGGGGCAGCTCAGACTGGGAGGTGTGGCAGGCTTTTGGAAAAGGCTGCGGCTGGCGAGCCTCATCGATCCTGGCAGCCATCCATCAAGAAAAGGGCAGTCTAGGGTTACCAGATGTCCTTTGCCGCAGCGCCACAGAGGGAATGGCCCTTGTTTTAAGAATGCGGTGGGTCCGTTAAACAACAGCACTTAGGAATGTTGTCCTCTTCTTTTCCCCCTTGCTTTCTTTTTTCAAACTTCCAGCTGGCAAACCTGGTGTGAGATGGCTTTTCAGAAAAGGGAGCAACAAAAAAAAAGATAACATTGAGCATGGTGCTGAGTTGATTATGCACTGACAACTTCAGATATTTGGTGACAGAAAGGGTGAGAGGTTTGTTAGCGATGTCTTATGTGGCATGTCTGCCAGAATTGAGGAATGAATCATCCATTTATATCATGTTCAGGGGCTATGGAGAGGCAGAAGAGGCAGCAGTGCCAGGCACTAGCAATCTGAAGGGCAAGCAGCCTGTTCCTGCCTGAAGAAGGGACTACATTCACTCTCTTGCCATGTGTTTGTCATAAATACAATGCGTTCTCTGTGTTGCAAACATTCAAGCTTTTGGAAAATGGGGTGTTCAGCTCTTTTGCTATAGCTATCCTACAGTGCAGGCTAAATAACTGCAGGCTATTCATTTTAATTGTATACAATGTTGTATACAATAAAATATTTTTGGGAAGGCAGTAGGGTGGAAGGAATAAACTGAAAGTTTGTTTTTTGGATGTTACTGTATCCCACTATCTATATTTTTTCAGTAGTACACTGTAAGGGAAGATGTCTTGAAGGGGGGAGGGGAGTCACTTCTTGCTAATGGCTGAAAAAGCTTCTGTGCTAGCCAAATATTTAAGAAGGGATTTGCAACTGTAATTCCTGTGTGAATCATATGATTTGCATCAGTTTTTCACTGTTGAGCTTCAGTTACTGTTGTAATATAATGAAGTTCATTCAGTATGTTGGTATTGCATTCAAGATTCAGATGTACTGATTTGAGTTCAATTACTATTTTTAATTGTCAGATTATCATTTAGTGCGTCTGAATTTCCATTATTCAAGGAATGAAGAGTGGTGCTGACTACTTTGCAGCTAGACAGTAATATGTATCTTGGTGTGTTATACATTGTTAGTTTTACCCTACCCTGTGCCTGTTTACCCTACCCTGTGCCTGTTTGCATTCCCTTCCCCTCCTTATTGCTTTACTATGATTTTAGTAGAATGTAAGCCTATGTGGCAGGGTCTTGCTATTTACTGTTTTACTCTGTACAGCACCATGTACATTGATGGTGCTATATAAATAAAAATAATAATGCATCTTGATGCGATACTGTTAGTTACGCATTAGGGTTAAAGTGAGAATTTGTGTGATGTTATGTTTAAATACACTGATATTTTAACAAAGGATGCTTCCAACTAATAGTTGGTGCATATATTTCTGTATGCAGAAACATGACACAAGTTCAGAAGACTTTTTGTAAATTTCATTTTCTTTAGATTTGTTGCCAAATCTGTTCATAAATGTGTCTGAGAACATGGATCCAATTATCTGCAACATTATAGAATGCACTTTAAGTCTTGATCCTAAGTTTGTATCCTTTGGAGAAGGTAATGTCTTGCATCACACACTGTTCAGTAGCAGTTATTTTACAGTGATTGAAAAAGGATAAGGATATTTATGAACTTACCCAATACTGTTCAAATTAATGAAGGTATGTGTATATTGTACTCAAAAAACATCTGTGTTAAAGGAACCTGCATTCTGTTGTTAAACATATATATTGTAAAGAGAAAAACATGGCTAGGACTATTTGCACCAGTTACCTTTCATGTCAGTTAGGTCTGAAGGTTCTTTGTTGCTTATGCAGTCTGTCTCCCATCCTGGCTGTTATATCATAGTTTGTCAACCGCTATCATTAACATAGGTGGATTTTTTGTTTGTAGGGATGCATGTACAAGCAATATCTTGACCAAAGTATATGACACAATTGTGTGACTGTTTTAGTAGAGTCTAATACTGAGTAGAGTCTATTATTGAGTACAATATTAGTAGAGTCTAATATTGAGTACTTCTGAACATAACTTTTCTTTGCTTCCCAATTCCACTTGGGGCTGACTATTCCCAAAAAGCAACCAAGGAAGGGACAATTTTAAGCAGGAAACTGATGTGGAGCCCTGATTTGGATTGGGAGTACATTCCAAAGCAGGATCCCACAGTTCCTGTTCCTTCCAAATAAAAGCAGCCAGTTTTATGCATACTTAACAAGCCATAAATAACGAAACATGTAGCTTCCCTCATATTTACTAGGAATGGGACATAACATAGGACCTTCTGTATGCAAAGCACACACTCTACCACTGAGCTATGCCCCCTCCTTTTAACTGGATTGATTTTAGCTTGGTAAAGCAAATGATGATTAGTCATAGAAATGTCCTAAGCAACTGTGTTTTGAGATTTTTTTTCTTTTTCTAAAGAAAATGGTTTTCAATTTGTTACCTACTAATGTAGATTCATATTTCATGTTCATGGTTAAGTTATCAAATAAATGATTCATTATCATGGTTAGATCCAGACTTGGCCATACCTTGAGGCCATCCTTATTTCAAAGGATTTACTCTAAGTATGATAACTCTGGCTACAACCTGATAAGGTTTAAATTGCCCTATACAAATGTGGATTGGTTTGCCACTGATAAATAGCATTGTAAGTAGTGTGTGGCAAAATATGCAAAGAAGAAAAAATGGGAGCTAGTAGTTCACTTTAAGAACAACTTCAGCTGTCATCTACCAAGGTGGCCAAGCTATTTGGGGTGAAACTGATTACCTAGATCCATTCCAATCAGGTTTCACGCCTAGTTAGGGGATGGAAAACAGCTTTGGTTACCCTGATAGATGGCTTGTGCTGGGGAATGGATGGGGAGAATGTAACCCTTTTGTTTTTCTTGGACCTCTCAGTAGCTTTTGATACCATCTACCATGGTATCCTTCTGCATTTTTGTATATAGATTGGGCTTTAAAATGGTACTGGTCCTTTCTGGAGGAGGAGTCTCAGAAGGTGGTGCTGGGTGGCTTCAGTTCCACCCAATGGCCATTAGCCTGTGGAGTTCCACAAAGTTCTATCTTGTCCGCCATGCTTTTTAACATTTACATGAAACCGCTGGGGGAAGTCATCAGGAGGTTTGACCTGAAGTGTCATCAGTATGCGAATGTTACTCAGCTCTACCTCACATTTCCATCTGCACATCCCAGGGAGGCTGTGGAACTCTTGGACCAGTGTCTAGAGGCTGTTTTGGGATGACTGAGCATGAACAAGCTGAGGCTTAATCCAGACAACATGGAGGTACTGTGGGTTGGAAAACCAACTACTTCAGATGGAGGTTTACAACTGGTCCTAGATGGGGTTTCATTCCTCCTAAAAGACCAAGTATGCAGTCTGGGAGTCCTCCTGGACTCTGAGCTAACAGGGGAAGCCCAGGTGACTTTGGTGTCCAGAAGTACATTCTACCAGTTTAGGCTGGTACTCTAGCTGCGGCCCTATATGGAGAGGACAGACTTTGCCTCAATTATCCATGCATTAGTCATGTCCAGGCTGGACTACTGTAGTGCGCTGTATGTGGGGCTGCCTTTGAAGATGGTTCAGAAATTTCAGCAGGTGCAGAATGTGGCAGCCCGAGTATTGGTAGGGGCAAGGCGATTTGACTGCATAATGCCTATACTGCGCCAGCTGCATTGGTTACTGGTGTGTTTCCGAGCTCAATTCAAAGTTCTGGTTTTGACCTTTAAAGCTCTAAATGGTTTGGGACCAAGTTACTTGAAGGAATGCCTTCACCCATATCAGCATGCCTACACTTTAAGATTAGAAAGAGAGACCCTTCTCATTTGCCCACCTGTGAGAGCATTTAGGTGGGTGATCACACGGGGAGGGCCTTCTCTGCAGTGGCCCCACACCTCTGGAACAAATTCCTGTTGAAGGTCCACCATGTACCATCCTTGCAGGCTTTTAAGAAGGCCTTGAAAACATTTTATTTACTGTGGCCTTCTCATGTTACAGACTGTTATTGCTACTATTACCATTGTTGTTCTTGCTGATTTTATTGCTGGCTTTTATTGTTTTTAAATTGCTATTTTATTTTATTTGTTTCTATTGTTTTTAATAGTTTAACTTTTTTTATGTATTTTATTTTTGTAAGCTGCCTTGTGAGGGTTTCTGCCCTGACAGGCAGCTAAGAAATATTTTTAAAGAAAGAAAGAAAATTATGAGAGCCTATACAGTACAATGTGAACCTAGAGATGTAAAATTTCTGAAAATGTTGAGGCCACGGAAAGAAAAACATTTTTTTCCCCAGGGGGTTTCAGAAAAATAGAAAAATAAGCAATACTTACTTTTTTAGTGTTCTTTACAGACCTAAAGTCACTTTGTGGCTTTAAGGCAGCCTTCCCCAACCTCTTGCCCTTCAGGTATGTTAGACCAGTTCCCATCAGCCTCAGGCAGCATGGCCAAAGTTCAGGAATACTGGGCACTGTTGTCCAAAACATCCAGAGGGCACCAGGTTGGGGAGGGCTGCTTTAGGAATATAAAGCAGCTTTTCTGTTCCTGAAATTATTTTATGCATAACTTAGTTTGCTTATAAAATTATCATTATATTTTAAAACTTTTAAAAGTAAACCCAGTTAGTAAATTTGTAATTATTATCTGAGTATATGAGAACTACATTAAACGACTGTTACAGCATCAGAAACACAGGACTCTATAGAACAAAACCCAAACTGTCAAGAATGTACATTGGTGACTTTACTCACATGTTTGGAAACTTAGCATAAATGTAAAACATACTTTAGAGGAATAATTTTAATAAGGAATTAAAGAACTAACTATGCTGGAAATCTAACAGGATTTTAAAAAAAACAACACAACATTTTTACCCAAGCCTGTCAGACATTTTACATCTTTCAATTTTCTATAAAAGTGTTCTTATTACATAGTTTTTAGAAATCATTTTGTGGGGGTGGGGGGGAATAAAGGCTGGGTAACAATATTTAAATGCTTTGTCTTAAATTCTAAAAGAACATATTTTATAATCCAAAACTCTTAAAATTTTCCAGCTTTTTGGAAAACAAGCAAACAGTCCTCTGGGGTAAAAAACTGGGTTTTGTTTTGTTTTCAAATTTTTCCAGTTTTTTTCCCCAGGCCTTCACATCTCTACATGAAGCACATTGACATGATACAGAACCATTATAGAAAATACAAAGTTGAGACAGGTAAAATAAAATTAGTACAATCTATTCAAAAGTTAGTATTTTCTTTAGGTGTATATTGGATATTGAACATCATAATTCTACATTCAGTATTGAGTGTAGAACATATTTAGATAAACACTATTTTTGTCATGCACACAAATTGTCTCTGTGTGTTTGTGTGCGTGTTACATAACTTTCCCCCTCTAAAAGTAAATTTACAATATAGAACCAGTTCCCTCTATTGCATAAACCCTCATCTCTGGTTTGTGTCTAGTGTGCAGTCTGGTGTGCTGTTATTCCTTTGCTACTGGATAGGAGCATTTAACACTTGGATAACTCGACAATGCTGATTTTTCTCCATTAGGGACTCGCTCAGTGGAGAAAATAATTTACCCTCAAGGCTCTGGGATGAATTAAACTAACATCTTGTGGTTAAAATCCTTGCTAAAGATTTATTTTTTTAAGCGTGACTCTCCATATGTTTGCTTTAATACCAAATGGTTTCCTTAAAATTGTAGAGTAGGAAGAAACCAAATGGTAGTCTTATTTGAAACAGTTGCTGAAAAACGGACAAGCCCCCACAAATCAGCATGCACAATTCAGTTCACAATGTACCCCAGTGGAGGAGTAGGTATACTGTACAAAATGTCACTGCTCAAAAAATGGGTCCAGATGATTCAACCGAAAGAATCAAGCCATTTGATCTAGGGATGACCAAAATAGTAATAAGCCGTAGTTTCTAACCATCTTGGTGTCAGGGAAAGCCTGCTCTCACATAGCAGTTTATCCAGACCTGGAACATTAGCAAAACCCATCCATGGATTCTGACCAAGGGAATTTTAATTGAATGCAAATCCTCACAATCCAAACTCCTCCCTATAGCTGTGGTATGCCCCTAATTTCCACGTAAATTTCTCCTGAGGAATATTTAAAATATCTTAAACCCCCTTATGTTATAATTTTCATTTATATGAGTCTTCCAGCTGGGTGAGACATGGGAATTCCAGACACAAGGAAAGAGTGTCGGGATTTCTTGCGTAAGAGTTCCATAAAATACCAGCAGTAATTCCCATTACTTTTGTGGCTAATTCCTAAATTATTGCATGTGTTTAAGATTAAAATGCTTTTCTTTTCTTTTTTTTAACTTTCTAGGCTACTTGGGTCAGCTTCAATGCCATTATTCTGTGTCCTCCTTATGATTGCTGGTAAATTAGCTGGGGGGACAGGACCAAGTAGCTTTTTAAGCAAGTTATGTGTTTCCAAAACACATCACTTCTTTCTGTGAAAGCCATGGAAAGTAGGGATACTACTCAGTAGTGACCAGTTGCATGACTGAGGCAGTTTCTAATCAAACGACACCCATAAAATAAGCCAGCAAGCAGTTGTTCTGTACTCAAGTCTGATCCCTTTAACTTGAGCAACAGTTCTATGAAAACTAATTTTCACCATGAAATCTCATAAAGAAACAAAGCCATGCTGATCCATGAGTAAATGGCAATTTGGGGTGTAGAAAAGTAGGGATAGATCATACAAATGATCCAAAATCCATTAGGACCAACCAAAATTCCACAAAGGATTGCACAAGCTTTCAGTTTCTCCAGAACTTTTCATCCAGACTAGGTGGTATAAGAGGCACAGAGTGATGGAAGAAACAAAAATGTTCTAAAATTAGGCAAGATCTTGCAGCCTTGAAATCTGCAGTATAGCCTGTTTCCAAATGGTGTTTGCAGGTTGAATGAGTTACTGGTAGGTGTTGAAGGTATCAAATTGCACCTAGCAAACATTTTGGGACAAGGACTCAATGGCTGACCCACATTTCTGAAATCATAGAAGTTCAGTTGTAACTCAGATCTAGGTCTTGCCTAAAAGACAGTGGAAAAAGAGCGGTAATTAAGAGAAACATGATAGTCTTTATAGTAGCAAAACCAGAGAGTAATTTTAGGTGGAGCCCTCGGTAAAAAAAAAGTCAACTGAAGCCAAATGTTGTAGTAGTAAGTGGGACAGAATAGAACCCTGAGAATGTGAAGATCCTTTTCAGGGTAGAAAATAATAATCTTCTGATGGTAGATTTCACCCTGAATGGCTTCTTTCAAGGCACATAAAAAACCAAACATAGCTGTGTTGGGCCAAGGGTAAAAAAATGCATAATTGTTCAATACATTTATTAGGACAATTAAAATGCCACAAAATATTGTGCAAGCTTTCAAGTTCTCCAGAATTATTCATCAGGCTATGTGGTATAAGCGGCATGAAGGCTGTAATAATTCTTGACTATCACCAGGACTGATGCCTATTTTCTAGCCTATGACCGATTCACACAATTCAATTTGCATGCTTTGAAATAAGGGTGATGTTAAACTTTTCATCAAAGACTGAATGGGAACCTGGCTATGTCTAAGCCGCCAAACTATCATTTTGCCATGATTCCAGTTCTCAGGGAAGTTCTGTGCATGACATGTGAATTGGCCTTATTTGTAGAGTTGGAAAGGTCTGAAACACCATATAGCTTAAACATCTCCACTAGAGGCCTTCTCTATCCAGCTCCCAGGGATCTGCCTATGATGTTCCTGCGTAAGTGGAGAGTGAATGTAGTGTGGAAAGGTGTTGTAAGAGTTGTTCTGGGGCAACTGCTGAAAGCTGGAAATGTAGTCAAGTGTATCTGTTTCCCAAGTACCCTTGGGAGCAATTTAACACTAAATCCTAACCATGAATGTCACTTGAGCACAGGATTGTGATCTTGGCATATTGTTTCAGTGTAGCTGTTCCCTTGCAGATGCTTGTCAATATTCATTGACATTGTGCATACAAGAGGTCAAAATAATTTCAGAATGGCTACCTACATAATATACCTTGGGAGTGGCTTTATAATGTTCTCCCCACTCTACTTTTTTTTTTAGGATTGTATGTTTTAAGTTTCCTTTTCCCATAATCTTCAAAGTAAACCATTGTTAGGTTAAATTACTGATCAGTTTCCACATTTAAAATAACACTTTTCTCTTTTTTGAGTGTGTTTCCCCACCCACCCCGAAACATAATGTAGGAAGGACATTCTTCAGAGGAAATTAAAAGCAGAAATAAAGACAAAATTAAGGTTGTGAATTAGAATTAGATGTCTTCTCGCCCTCTAATTGATTAAAGTAGTATCTCATACTGGTAGGCAAAGTAAATTTTAAAAAGATTTCTTCATTCATTTTCCCCTTTTTACTATTGCCTTCATAATTAGTCAGGCTGTGTTTACTTCATATTGAAGCTGGCTTCTTCTTTCCCCATCTATTTCACAATAGCTGGAATTACATGGAAGGCAAACAGAACTGCTGTTTTGTAAGGTGAAATATAAGCTACATTGTGCACTGCTCTGTGCTGGTTGTATTGTATGTTTAGATTTAATAAAATGCCAGACTTAGTTCTCTACCAACATAGCATGGAGAATTCTAGCAACACTTAACATAGCCAATGTTCACGGTATGGGTAACTGTGTTCATGTGTATGCGTGCAGATCGATTGATGGCCATTTAACATAAGGACATCATCTTTGTGATGTGTGTGTGAGTGTGTATATTGAAATGCTTCCATGGAGAAGGAGGTTGCCAATTTCTACCTGAATCAAATCTAGATTCTTAGCAGGACCCTTAACAAGAACCGCATTACATTTTGATAGACATTCTGTAGTCAGTAGTATTCATTAGGAGACAGTGGCTTTGCTTGTGATCCTGCAGTCCCTTATCTTGCAGTCCATCCCACAAACATCTGTTCAGCAGCAGTCTTTGGTCTGGTTTAAATTCATGCTGGATGCCGAGTTACAGTTAGGCAATCTGTACTGTTTACATAGATGGTTTGGGAGTATGTGATGGCTCTTGGTATAAGGGAAGGGAAGAAGACTTGGGGGGTGGAGAAATAAAGATGGGTTTACAGTTGGTGGGCAGCAGGGGATCCTGTCAATGAGGGCATAAATGTGGTTGTATAGTGTCATTTTAAAAAGTAGAATCTAAGGAAAGCTTTTGAATATCAGCCTGCAAAATTCTCCAGACCTTCATTATATGTATGAAGACGTACGTTCAGGTCTATAAGAATCCCAGAACATAAAAGATAGCACTCAAAACTTTCATAATATGCAACTCGAGTGTAATTATACAGTTGTTAAGGAGAAACTGAACTTTTAAAAGATACTACTTTTCATGTTTGTCTAATGGTGACATGGTTGCAATGATTTTAAACCAAAATAGAAAAAAAAATCAACTGATAAATTGTTACATAAAGCTATTCAACTTGAAGTCCTGTAACATCAGTAATACATCCTCCCGCCCGGTTTTGGTTTCAGTCATTGCAAACAAACTTATAGGAAATAATACATTAATCTTAGTGGAGCTTTCTGCAATCCCCCTCCCCCCACTTCCATTTACTTGAGACTCTCAAGGACTAAATCTGAGAGCCCCAGTCTGAATTTGAAAAGGACATTCATATTTTGGTTTTTTACCTAATATGTAAAGAAAAAAAATCAGGATGAAATAACCCCCTCCCTTTTGACCTCTTCTGTACTTGGCATTAGAACAGCTAATGCCCATTAATTTTTGTATCATTGCATTCAAATAGCAGGGTTGCAACAAGTTTTCATTAGTAGCTGTGGGGCTGAGCCTGAAGGACAGACAGTTATGCAGAATTCCTCCCTTTGATGAACTTGATAAAAGTTTCTTATCCAGATTAGCAGGTTCTTTGATCTTTGAGATGAAATCGCTATGGTTTTCCTTCTTACAATAAATTCCACAGCCATTTGAAGCTGATTCTGCTCTGTTAAAAACAATGCCAGACCAGAACTGGGGCGAACTAGGTTCAGCTCTCCACTCAGCTATAAAACTCAGTGGGCGACCTTTGGCCAATCAGAACCTCTCAGCCTGACCCTATCTCACAAGGTTGTTGTGAGGGGCAACCATGTGCAATTTGGGGGTTAATTCTGGGTTGTTTAATTCTGGCTTGTTTAACCCATAAACAATCCAGAGTTTCCAGGTTTGGACATCACAAAACAACCCAGGAACTGGGATGTTAATTGAAATTGGAAATGGCTCACGTACTTTGCTCATCCCTGCAGTTCCTGGCTTAAACAACCCAGGAATCATTGCTGTGATCGGTCTCTGTGTAGTAGGATGTGTAGGCCTCAGTCACTCACAGTTACCAAGATTGTGCTTTCACAAAAGGACCACTGAAACATGGTACTCATGTAGCCAAGACACACTGATTTCTAGGAAAGTCTGAAAATTTAACTTTATTAGCCTTGTCGGAAACTTGTCACATGAAATCAATCTCACAAACAGTAGCCACTACCATCAGATAATAAGCAATGATAGAATGTAGCAGTGTGAAACACCTTCACTTTAACACATTTTCCCCCATTTATTGGATTGGCCTAGGTGGGATTTTTTCAGTGAAGTCTATAAATGGAACAGTCCAACATAATTGGAGTAGAGGCGACCTAAAGTAGCCACCAGAAATAAATCTAAGCTTAGAGGATGGATCTGTATTTACTAGTTCCATATTTTTGTGTGAAGAAGAGCATATTAAAGATGACCCTTAATTCTAACCAGATATTTTAATTAGAACAAACCTTTTATTTTCCTGCTTCCCTTATCTTTAAAAGGGTACCTATATGGAAGGTTTTGATATGTGTATTGAAACAGTGAACCTATTAATCAGTTAAAAACCAGATCAATCAACTAAATATTCACTCAATAGCCCTAAGTATATGTTCTAGGATATGCAAGAAATGCCATGTGTATTTTATTTAAACTTTGCTTAGAAGGTTTCAAAAAGTTTTCAATTCAAAACATAATGACTGCTCACTTCCTGATGCTTCTGGATATGTCAGTTTTAAATCCCATTAATAGCCTTGCTAGTTAATAGGACCATTGCCATCTGTGACAGCAAATCCACTTAAAATAGATTGTGTGAGTTCAAGCCTAGAGTAAATTGAAATAATGCTAATAATGCTAGAAATTTGTTCTTGTGTGGGTAGCCATTGATTGGAGAGCTCTTGAACGGAAGAAAAAGTTTCAGTTGTTCTTTCTACCCATTGGTCATCATAATGGTGGTTTAGTGAAGCAGTATGAGTAGAGGTCCCCCCTTTCCCTGGTAAATGCTGCATGCTGATGAAATGAATGTAATGTAAAAAGTGTGGGTTGTGATTTTGTGTTTAGCCTGTATTAGGAGAGAGCTTCTGCCTTTGTAGATGACTGGGAAAGATAGCAAGGATAAAGTTTCAAGGTTTCTGGTCCGCCAATCCCCCTCCAGCTGCAATGACATGCATTTTAAAGAAGAGAATGTGAAAGCATTGCTCCCTGCCTAGGCAAAGATCTACAACTTTGTAAAACTGTAATTGTTGAGAGCCAGTGTGGTGTAGTGGCTAAAGTGTTGGGCTAGGAGTCAGGAGATCTGGGTTCTAGTCCCCTCTTGGCCATGGAAACCCACTGGGTGACTTTGGGCCAGTCACAGGCTCTCAGCCCAACCTACCTCACAGGGTTGTTATTGTGAGGATAGAAATGGAGAGGAGGAGGTTTATGTACGCTGCCTTGGGTTCTTTGAAGGAAAAAAAGGTGGGATATAAATGCAATAAAAAAAAATAAAAGTTGCCAAGTTTTTCTTTCTTTAGGGTTTGCATAATATTGCAGGATTTCGATAATGACTATTAAATGCTGGATCTCCCTCCCCACTCCCTTTGAAGAGTGATCTTATTTGGAGTTCTTTAAAATAGGAGCTTGAAGTGGGAATGTAGTATAAAATTATAATGAAAGTAGTGGCATCGGACATAGGCCTAAAAGGCTCTCCTTGTATGTAGCACCTAAAATGTGCTAGTTACTTTAAATTCTAATTTTTGAAGGAATTTCAATTATGCAAAGGAGTCGATCTCTGATGGTGTTCATAGATAACTTTTCCTTCCCTATTCTCCAGTATATTCTTTTGACATTTTTCTATTTCTCCTATATTCCCATGCAATTGCAATTTTTCTATTTTTCTATTTATTTATTGCATTTCTATACCGGCCAATAGCCGAAGCTCTCTGGGCAGTTTCTAATACCTTAAACTATGGGTAAGCAACCTTTATGGGGCATGGGCACATTTGGAAATTTGAGAAACCTACCTGGGCACCACCACAAAATGTCTACCATGAGAGGCATGGCAAAGGACAAATAACCTGCCTAAAAGACTGAGTCCAAGGCAGACGTGGGGGTCTGAGTCCCAACACACTAAACAACTTCTTTGAACACAGTTTTTAGCACCAATAGAAATCTATTTCAGAGCAATCCCAGCTCCCGGTAAGAAAATGTGTTAATTTATTTTTAAATGGGAGGAATAAGGGCATCTTGGTGGGCACCAAGGAAGGTAGCTGGGGAGTATTGGTGCCCATGGGCACCATGTTGCCTTCCTCTGGCTTATACAATACACAAAGCATTTCCCATGCACAAGTCAGTATTACTTTCAATAGGGCTTGCATTGGTGAAGAAGCTTGTGGATTGTTTTCTTTCAGTGCAATTCTGTACATGTCTACTGAGGAGTAAATCCCACAAGACAGTCCCAGTAAATGTGTTTATTGCAGCCTCAGTAATTCTATTTGCATAAGAAATTAAGGATAAAATTAAAATGCGCCCAATATTTTAAACATAGTCTGTTAAAATAGTGGGCCATCATTTTGGACCTTGCCTCACAATTTCTAATGCAGATATTAAGCTGTTTTTATTATAAATGAGGGTGATGTAAAGCTTCTCTTAATTTTAAAGACTTGGTACAATGCATCTTGCTAAATCATCTATGACAGAACTTTAAAAGCCTTTATAGCCTTTTAAACAGAGGCAATGAATGGATACAGCTTTTGCTAATCACTGAGAAGGCTGACATAAGGAATG
Organism: Elgaria multicarinata webbii; assembly: GCF_023053635.1. Lineage (NCBI taxonomy): Eukaryota > Metazoa > Chordata > Lepidosauria > Squamata > Anguidae > Elgaria > Elgaria multicarinata. Next base: position 58,282,996 of record NC_086175.1, on the reverse strand, counting down.
AAATATGTAATATTTCAAAACATAATTTCTGTTGCTAATTACTGTCTTTTCAGGCAAATTCTAGGAAATATGTTGTGAAAGGGTTGGAGAGAAAGTGAGGACATTTAGTTCCCCCAATTCCATATTTTACCCAATTATAATTCTTTTAAAGAATTAATTTCAAGAAATGCAAAGGAGCAAAATAATAATACTTGCATGTAGTTAGAACGCCTATATTAATTCAGGTTTTAGCATGAGGTATTGTGAAATACTTGGTTGTGACTTGCTTGCAACAAATGATATCTAAATTGATCGATATGGAGGATTGGTTTAATGAAGAAACATGAAACTCTTTGCGAGTAACTATGCTATACTGCTGCAGAATGTTGTTTTAGAATGTTTAGATAGGGTGACCATATTTTGGAAACCAAAAAGGAGGACAACATGGTCGCCCCCAAGGGGGCGTGTCCAGTACCAAGGGGGCGTGCCCACCTGAACATAGCCTTGGTCACATGTCTCATTTTACAGCACACATTTAAGACAAATCTGTTCTACATAACATCTTAATGTTAAAATCACTGAAATAAAGAACAAGTGAGAGATTCAATGTATCTGAAATTAACTTCACTCACTCCTACTTTTGTAGGTTTTGCTGTACTTTGAAGCTTTTGCTATACTCTGTGTGTTACATTCTCCCCTTCCCTCAAATATCTTTTCTGACTGTATCTTCACTCATTGCAAGCTGCTGTTGTTGTTAACAGGGTTTGCTACTGGCCCCAGATCTGTTTCAAATTTGGTGTGGCTAAAGCTCTACCTAAATCCTATCATGGTACAAAGTTTCATCTCTTTATCTTTAAAAATGACGATTTTAAAAATAATAATTTAAAAACCTCAATTATTAAAAAATTCCTAAAAAATCAATGGATGAACGGATCTGTTTCAAATTTGGTGTGGCTAAAGCTCTACCTAAATCCTTTCATGGTGCAAAGTTTCATCTCTTTATCTTTAAAAATGATGGTTTAAAAAATAATTGTAAAACCTAAATTTTAAAAAAAATTCCTAAAAGATCAACGGATGAACGGATCTGTTTCAAATTTGGTATGACTAAAGCCCTTCCTAAGAGCTACCATTGTGCCAAGTTTCATGTCTTCATCTTAAAAAATGACGGAGTTATAAGCATTTTTGTTAATTCCCATTAGAGCTGCTCTTTGAAAAAAATCCGATTTCCCCTCCCGGATTTGCCATCAAAAACCCGGGCAAATCTGGTCATATGGTCACCCTAGTTTAGAAAGAGCTGTAAAGGGTGTGTGTGTAGGAGTGATTTTAAGCAGAAAAACATCATATTGGAAGGCCATGAGGAGGCCTTCCCTTGCCTGCAACTTCCCCCACCCACATAACTTCTTCCTCTCCCTTCCCAGCCTGTTGCCTTCTGGCAAGGCTTCAAGACTGGAAATACGTCTGGCTGAGGGGAAGGGCTGCAGGTGGAATGCAGTGGGCGGGCTGTGTGTTTAAAGCTGTGGATTGGTGTAGGGTTCTGTACCCCTTCTCTACTTGAAATTGCTTCACCCATCCCACAGCTTCACTACTGCTTCATACAGTCCATGTTCTGAATTACAGTTATGCTGCTAATAGTGTGCTTGAAGCTTACTCTGGCTTCAGTGGTGATAACTGCTATCATTACACAACTCTCTGTAACTTCAGGATCTGAGGAATATAATGCGCTTTACAGATTGAAGATCACAGAAACTACAGGTGGTTCAGAATGTGGCTGCTTGTTCGTTGGGTAGCTTCATGAATCATGTAATATCAATAGAGTTGTGTGGGTTGACAATTTGTTTCTGGGCTCAATTCAGGATGCTGGTGTTGACCTTTTAAGTTCTCAGAGAATGCTTTCTTTATACTCCATACCAAGTGATAAGATAATCAGTTGCAGCCTTGCATCTGGGCAAGAAGGCCCTTTTCTCTTTTGTGCTTTCCATCTTAGACCTCTTCTCTCTGGAGTGCCTTCAAGGACAGCTCTTCAACTTTTATTTTACTAGACTTTTGGTAATTAATATTCATGGACAGTGATTAGCTAACATTAAGTGCTGATTTTTGTTTCTATCATTATGGTTGTATGATTTATTTGATTGGACTTTTAAAGTGTCAGTTGTCTATGTATTTGAGGAGGAGAAGGATAGCCATCTTGGATGCTCTTTGTGAGCTGACAATGGTAAAGCCAAACAGGAAAGAGACATGATTTGATGTATGGTAGCTGTTGTTTCAGTGTGATTGTGCTCATGATTTCATACTCTCTATTAAAGCTGATAATTGGGCATGCTACATCCAGAAACATTAAAGTAAAAAAGAGCCAAATGTATGCAAGAGTGATGAATTTGCATACCATAATGCCTGTTTGCTACCGGGCCAGATTTAAGGTTCTAGTATTAGTGTACAAAGCCCTAACCAACTTGAGACTAGGATACATGAGAGAGCACCTTCTCCCCATCAACCTGCCCGATCACTGAGGTCATCTGAGGGCATGTTCCTGGTGGTTACACATGGACCCATGGTCCAATTGGAGTCCACCAGGAGAAGAGCCTTCAGTGTGTTGGGCTCATTCCTATGGATTTCCTTGCCTTTGGAGGTCAGGCAGGTGCCAATGTTGTATTGTTTTTAGCGCCTCCTGAAAACATTACTGTCCCAAGAAACTTTCCCAAAATGGTCGACCGTGGTTTTAACTGAGCATTGTTATTTAAAATGTAAATTTTAATGATGTTTTTATCCTTTATTCCTATTTGTTCACTACTGCAAAATCTTTGGATAGGAAGCGGTATATAAATATTTTAAATAAAATAAATAAATACATTAGATGAATCTTGATCATCAATACTACTATCATGGTTGTGCTTCCCTTATTTCCTCCTTGAGTACCTTTGCAGCTGGCCAGTTTTGCAAAGCACACCACTTGTTGCACGGAACAGATTTTGTTAGCTAAAAGTGGAAGATAAGGGGGAAAGCCAAATGACCATAACCATTTAGGAAAAGAATGCAAATACTCCTAAGGGCTCCTATCACATAATTGTAATTTCATAGGAATATATACTACATGTCTACAATGCTACTTGAAAGAAAATGTATTTTAATTTACATTTAGTATTATAGTGTATACTGCTATACTCATATAATACTAATTTAAAAACAACCTTTCCAATTTCTTCCAGCTAAAATGGCAATGACTGGAAAAGTGGTTTTCCAGTCATTTTTTTAAATTTAGATATATGCCGCACACAGATACATACACACCCACACACCCCTCACTGTTGTTAGGGAGAACGGGCCATAGCACAATGGTTAAACACTTGCTTTTCATGCTGAAGGTCCCAGATTTGATCCCAGACATCTCCAGATAGAGTGGGGAAAAACTCCTCCCTGAAACCCTAGAGAGGCACTGCCAATCAATGTTGACCATAATGGGCTAGATGGACCTTATAGAGGTTCTTATAGAGGTATCACAACTATTACAGTGGTATTTTGCTTTAAAAAATAGTTGGAAAACTATGTTAGCACCACTTTAAACCATTGGCATAATAAATAAATAAATAAATGTGTGATAAAAATAACATCCACTGCAAAGGGGAATAGTGATTATCCTGAGCTGAAAACAAGTTACTAGCCACATCAAAACCATGCCTCTTTAAAAACACTAAGGGCATTGGTGTGGAGAGTTTCCCCTGATAGTGTTGAAGCCCAGCTGCAATTCCACTTGCAGTTTACAGGAGAAGAACAATGATATATTCACGCATGGACTAAATCCTGCTTCTGTCTGTTTAGAAGCAGACCTAGTATCCCAATCCTGAACAGCATTTCCTTTGACACAGTAACAGCAATATCATCAGTGGTAGCGCTTATGAGGGTTCAGTTTTGCTGCTAAGCGTAACATACCAATTGTTCTCAGCCCAGAAAACTGGCATTCTTTTACTGCTGTAATGATGGGAAAGCGTGGCTACTGCGGAGGACAAAGGTTTATTAGGGCTTGATGTTTGCATTCTGTTGTAATGTGTTGAACCATACTAGCATCTGGGGGCACTAAGAAGAGTGTTTCTAATTTCTCATGAGTTGACCCACCCAGTCTCATCTCCTTTTACTGAAGCTTCAACTGCACTCTACAGTTCATTTGAGCAAGGGAACTGACTGCTTCTAAAGACTTTCTAAATTGAAATATTTCAGTTCTCTGTCTTTTAACAATGAGTTGGATCAGGAGGAAGGTAGTCATTCTTTAGTCCCACTAAAATCAGCAGGACAATTTAGTAAGGGCTAATTTTAGTCCCATTGTTTTCAGTGGGACTAAAGCTTGAATAACTTCCTCTGGATCTAGCCTAATGAATTGGTCATGGTAGTTTACAATAGCACTGGTGATAGTAGATTTTAAGGACACCTGTGTTTTTGGTATTGTTCTTTTGACTGATTGTTTTATAATGTCCTAAACATTTGATTTTGCTGGCATAAGAATGAACTTTCGCTTTTCAACGAAAATAATTTGTAGTGCTTTGATATGAAGTTTGTTCAAGGGAAGTGAAGGAAATGTTCACTGTAAGTTATTGAAGTCACTAAAAGTTTTGATTTTGTTTTTAATTAGAGTTATGAGACATTATTTTGCATAGAGCCCTTATTGATGTGGAAATGCTACAGATCATAGATGCAGACCTTCCTTTACCTGGAGGGCCAAATTTCATTTTGGATAAACCCTTGGGGGCACATTCCAGTAGTGGCTATGGACAGAGGTAAAAGGGGCAGAACCAAACCTCTCCCCAAATACTAGAATATTTTAGATGAAAGGTCTTAGTGCTATTAACTAAGCAGAGAAGTTGGGAAACTACTGCAGTGTAGGAAGGGACAAAAGGTTGCTCAGATTGAACACCAATCCAGCAAGGTAGGCTAACACCACCCCTTATGTCTCCAACTCAGCCTGAGCCAAGGCACTCTCAGACCTTACAAGACAATTTTAGGTTTATGAAACAAGGGCCCAAGGCATCACTAACTGTTTCAGAGCTCAAGGCTGAAAGTTAAAATAGTAGCAATAATCAAGAGGAAAACTCTATACTTAATACCAAGGTCAATTGGAATAAAGCATACACATTCAAATATGATAGGTGGCAAGTTTATTTACAAAAGGGAAACAGAAAGGTAATAACATATAGAAGAACTAGAGCAACTTTTGGAAACAATACTTCCACAGCAAAGCAACAAAGCTGACTAAACCTATTTATACATACCAGCAGTCTCGATCTTCAATAGGACAGGACCTCAAAAAAGCAAACCTCCAAAGTAAACATTGGACAGTGAAAACCCTTGCACCTTTCTCCCCTTCCCCCTGGTTTTATACCACAAAGCCTTTGTCAAATATGAGGTGATCCTTATTAGCCAATCATGAGCTAGGTGGAAACAATCTGCCCAGGCTTTCTTGGGGCAGAACATTCCCACCATCACTCACCTGAACTTGTTCAGCCCAATTAGTGAGGGTTCTGCTTCAGCCTTGAAGCAGGGAAGGCATGAGATTACACACCTAAGTGGCCTAAGGAATATATGGAGGCTCAGCCTTCAAAAACATAGAAGAAAAATGGATTTCTTGACAGTGTTCAATAGTGTTTTGCGTAGGTGTTCATCTGGTCTTGGACAGACCATATAAGACTGTTTCTAAGCAAGAGCCAGTGGAGTTGCTCTTCCGGATCTACTAAATTTCAGCTCATTTCACTATCTGCTAATGTTCTAGCCTTTTCTTTTATGCTCAATGTAGTTCTGGGTATCACAAGCAGTAAGGATTGGTGATGATACAGAAACAAACAAAATATTGCTAAATGGAAGAAAGTTATTTCAAAACAATGGGTAAAATCCAATGTAACCCCTACTTTAAGTATTATTATAATATTTATTTGTATCCCGCCTTTTGCCCAATACTGGGCCTCAAGGCGGCCAATGAGTAGACCCATTGAAATGATTAACTTAAGTCCCATTTATTTTAAGGAATCTACTCTGAATAGAACTTGCGTTGTATTCTGCCCCATGTAGTTTCTGGCCAATTAAAATAAATCCAAAGCAACTTTTTATTACTGCTCAGATTCCCCTTAGATGGTCAACAGATTTAAGTTTCTATATTAAAGATGACAAAGTCATAACTACCTCAGTCCATATTGTACAACAAAAACTAATGATGATTCCGGCTATGTAGAATGATGATTCTAACATGCAGAAGAGCACACTTTTCACATAGAGAATGTATGGTATGTGTTGGGGGAAGGAAAACTGAGGGAGTAACTTGCCCCAGTGGGAGTCCCTGTGCAAATCTGGTCAGGGTAGGCTATAGCTTGAACTGGTTGCCCCTCCATGGATTAGGGGGAACATTAGCTGCTGCAGAATATAGGCATGGTCGTGTTGATATAACAGCTATGTAACGTTTTATCGTCTGGATAAATGCATTTCAGTGACTGTCTCAGCTGCTTGTTTCCCTGACAACTCTCAGTGCTGGCTTATGGCACAGATAGATATCTGCATTGAAAGCTGATGCTTGTTGGTATTTCTTTACTTGCTCCTTCAACCTCTTAAGTTGTAAATATGCTGAAGGAATGTGTCCTGGGGATGATTCTACTCCAAAAGAGTCTGGGATTTCTAAATGCAGCTGTTGTGGATTCTGGCAGCCAAGCTGCTTCAACAGAATTGTACTACTGGGATGGTTATTTACCAAGATGTTTGTACCAGTGGTGACAACATCTAGGAATTGCACCTGTGGGGAACATGCCACACCGAACAGCAGGCAAGTAACATTCCAAATACTGCCCTACAACTTGGATAATGTTCATTAACTCTTAACACTCAATGTACCACTCATGATCTGTTTTTGAAGGACCCCAAATAGCCACGATTGCAGTGAAATACTAAATATGTTTAATCAAATTTGCAGATGAAACGAAACTAAGTGGGGTAACTAATACCTTAGAAGACAGAACAGGATTCAAGATTATCTTAGGGTGGAGAATTGGGCCCAAACTAACAGAATTAATTTCAAAAAAGGTAAACGTTTTGCATTTAAGGTAGGGAAAATCAGTTGTACAAATACAGGATGGGTGACTCCTGGCTTGACAGCAGACTCCAACTGTACATGTCAAAAGGATCTAAGGATTTTAGTAGATAACAAACTGAACGTGAGTCAGCAGCGTGATGAGGCAGCTAAGAATGCTAATGCAATGCTGGGTTGCAGCAACAAAAGTATATTGCCCAGGTCACAAGACATAATGGTACCACTCTATTCTGCTTTTGCGAGACTTCACCTGGAGTCCTCTGTCCAGTTCTGGGCACAGCAGCTCAAGAAGAATATTGATGAATGGGAATGTGTCTAAAGGAGGATGACAAAGGTGATGAGGTGCCAAAGAAAAAGTGATGTGGTGGCCATCTTCAGATATTTAAAGGGATGTCACGTAGATGGTTTCTGTTGTTCCAGAGGATAGGACCTGAACCAGTGGGCTGAAATTTAAAGAAAAAGGATTTGGACATTAGGAAAAGCTTTCTAATGGTATGAACTATTAAACAGTGGGAAAGACTGCCTTGGAAGTTTTTTAAGCAGAGGCTGGATGGATAACTATCAGGGACTGTAGCAGTGGATTTGCTGCATTGGCAATGGGGTTGGACTAGATGACCTTTGAGCTACCTGCCATCTCTCATTCTATGATTCTGTAAATATGATTTTCTTCTGTATTGTGCATTTTGCATTTGAGAGAATGTATGAAAGGTGGGGGAAGGGAGAAGGAATATTTTGTAGGAATTTCTTCGGTATGAATCAGTGAAAATTCACTTGCATGGTTGTGGGACTGTACCAGTCTTGTTATATGTGACTTATGTTATTTGTCAACCAATATTAAAAACTATACAATATTAAATGCCTTGCAATTTGCAATTATTTTCTTCTTTTTAACAGCATCTGTCTGCTTAAATTTTTGGTGTTGTTTTTTTTAATTGTTGTGAGCTTGAAATGTGCCTTGTTTTATATGAAAAAATATTGGATGGGATCCAAACTTCATACTTGGAGTAGAACCATTGAAATCAATGTGACTTAACTTGGGTCTACTCCAAGTATGATGCAGTCTGGATCCAACCCATAAAGTACATGTTTGGCATTTGTCATACAGATATATGTATGAAGGAGCTGTAATTACCTGTAGTGTAATTACCTGCGTGTATAAGTATGCAGTGATCAATGCAACTCCTATTGTATAAAATTAAGTAGCCTTTATGACAGACTTCTGAAGCAGTTGCTGCATTTGATCTTTATATATTTTGATGCATATGCCTTGTTATGAGAAAAAAAGTGTTTTCTTTGAGAATAAAGTGGCACCTGATAATTGTGGCAGTAAAGTTTATCATGCTAAATTCTGCATTTATGATTAAATAAAACTGTTTATCTTACAGTGCAGTCTTATGCATGTCTACCTCATAAGTCACATTAAGTTCAATAGAACTAATTCCTACATTGTAGTTGAGTGATATTAAACTGCTTTAATGTGGTTCTAATGTGCTTGCCTTTTAAAATTTGGAAGATATTTGAAATATTGCTAAGATACTCTGACAATTTAGGATTTTTGACTTGAATCTGTGTATTTAGCTCCGTAATTCATTAGCTAGGATGTCCTAGTATGTTGAACAATAATTTGAGGTTCTGTATTTCCCCTCAGGAAATATAGCACCTAATGATCTGGATGACTCTTCATGAATGTGTATTAAAGGTGATGAATCACAGTTTACATCGTCCCAGTATACAGATAATGGAGGCAAATCGTGAGTTAATAAATACACGATTTGCCATGGCGCATGTTGGGTGCCTTCCATGGCCTTTTTGAATATTCAACTCCCGATCGAGGCTTACTATGTGACATCCACTTTAGATTAATAATGGGTTAAATAACCAACAGTTAACGTACCATTAGTAGTTAGATTAACTATGGGTTGTTAAACCCACGATTAACCTATAGTGTCCAGGTGGGTTGTTAAACCCACAATTAACTTATAGTGTCCAGGTGTGTGTGTTGAATATTTTTTTAAAAAAAGGATGTGGAACGCCATCATGCACCACAGCAAATTAACCTACAGTTTGCTGCCAGTACTTGTGAACAGCCCCATAGTCTATAAAAGCCGCTAATAAAGATGGGAATCTAAGATGATTTTAAAGATTGGATGAACTTAGGGCTATTTGATGTGAAAAATACCACTTCTAGCTATACTTTGAAAGTTTTCTATAACTTGATAGCTTTTACTTAAGTTTAATTGTATGTTTGTATGCTATAATATTAAAAAGAGGAGATTGGACTCTAACTTTTTAAAATACTGAGATCTACTTTTCTGTGAACATCACATTTGGTTTTGGATACTGCCTTTTTATTTTTCCAAGCTGTTGGTTGATTTGTTAAACACTGCTGTACATTTTTCCATTATGTTTCAATTATTTAAATCCCTGATGCCACAAAAGATATTTGCTGAGTTCTTAAAAATCAATTTTATCCCTAATTCTATAATGTATGGTTATTTTTCCTCTTTTAGTGGAGGCGGTAGTGGAGTTTGACTACAAGGCTCAGCATGATGATGAGCTGACCATCACTGTGGGTGACATCATCACCAATATCAGGAAAGACGATGGAGGCTGGTGGGAAGGACAGCTCAAAGGCAGAAGAGGTTTGTTCCCTGACAACTTTGTAAGAGTGAGTACAAAAGTGAAAACTGTTAACTGTCTTGTGTCACTGACTTGTATTATCATGTTCAGTTGCAGGTTTGCCAACCCGTTATTATATAAATAAACCAAACAAACCTCAATGGGCCAGAGTAGATGTTAACAAACAGATGTGAGTAACATTCCTATAGTGGGGTGGGCTTATCCTGCTAGCTACTCCTCCTACCCTTGATGAGAAAAAAAGACAGCCTGCTTGAGCAGAGGAGGGGTAATTTTGAGCAGAAATGTAGCCTGCGGGAAAAAGGATAAGCACTCCTCTTCACCAGCTGTTCCTCTGCACCCAGTTGGAGCCTCCCAAAGCTATTGTACTCTCTCTTTTAAATGTTGAGATGTAACACCCATCTGCGTGTAACAGCTAGCTTGGCTCTTACATATGAGGCTGGTTTGCCCCATCAAATAAGCCACCCTGGCTTGAGCCAGAGTGAGCTGCATGGGCAGCTATTTTGAATATTCAAGCTTATTGAATTGTTTGAACGTGGGTGGTGGAGGTTGTGCAAGGGTTAAACAACCCTCACATAATCCATGGCTTGTTCTGGATTATGCTGGGTTGTTTAAACCTCACATGCTGTCCGGATTTGGATGACATTACAAGCTGCAACTTGAGTATTCAAAGAACTCCTGGAATGCACCACAGCCCACCGTGGCTTAAACAAGCTACAGTGGACTGCAGTGATTGTGCAAACTGGGTTATGGTTATTTGTGCTCAGTCAAGAAAAAAATGGAAGTGAAGGCAGTGGGGGACTCAATGGGAAGATTAGAAGGAAAAAAGGCTGTTTAGAATGAGATTATGCTCTTCCTGAAAGTTCAAGATCACAGTTTGTAAATATGGTTGCACCCAGCTTTGTTCCTTAATTCCCAAGTAACAACTGTGGTTCAACTTCAGGTGGCACACAAGTTACACAAGTTACGTGAAACTGTCTTCCTTTCACACAACTAACTTTGTGTGAAAGATAGAAACTTGACCTTGCTCATGCATGCTATAGAACAGACTATTGTAAAACACTCTCTGGGAACTATGAAGATGGTTTGTAAACTGCAACTGATACAGGATGCCACTGCTGACTGATATTGGGATACAGCATAGGTGTCTGATGCATCTATAACTAACTTTCCTCATTTTTTTCAAATGAGAACTATGATAGAAACAGGATAGGAACCAGAGAAAGAGCGAAAGTTGAAGGTGAAGTCGAAGTTGTTTATACGGGTTAGTATAGCTTTTCGCAACCTGTTTCCCTCCAGCTGTTTTGAACAATGTTTTGGCCATGCTAGTTAGAGCTTGATTGGAGGTGAAGTCCAAAACAGCTGGAGAGAACCAGGTTGAGGAAAGCTGGTTTAATATATGTTAACAATGCAGTTTGGAATTTTAGGAGAGGAATAACATGGTCTTGGGACTGGTTCACAATTGAAACCACTACATAATGGACAACTGAAAGTATGGAACAATTCCATTGAGCAGCGTTTTCTTTGAGGCAGTATGCAAGTTCTGTGGTGGTTCACTCGCAATTACAAGTCACAACTTGATAGGTGCAGCCATTAACAGGTATATTTGAGCAGGCTCTAAGTGTAGATACACCAGAAATGAAAGGTGCTGTGTGGATAAATCACTTTGAGAACATTTGTGTGGAAAATTGGTATATAAATATACAGTGTTTCTTCTTTTTTTAAAAAAAGATACAGCAGTTATTGTGTGTGCATTTCCAGTTTAATCACTTTCGCACACCATATGTGAACCTGAACAGTAGCTTTAGAATGATATACCATATTGAATATTTCCCCTGTATTCTCACATCCGAGACTTCTAACTATTTCCCATTATGCTTTATAAAGAGAACTGAAATATATCTGAAGATTTGATTACAGTATTCAGAATATAAGTTGCTGCTTTCATCATTTATTGATCTGTATTTCTGGGTTGATGCATGTACTACAAGGATAGATTTATCATCACATGAAATATCTTCTACGTGAATTCACCTAAATACTGAGGAAGAAACTTGTTGTGCTAGGAAGCTACTGAAAATATAAATATTTTAAGAGGAACTGTTTTATTGAAGCAAGATATTTGCATAGTCTTGTGCTTTCCACATAGCTACAAGCAATGCTTTGAATTTTCTGGAATTTTTTGAATTGGAAATTGAATTGAATTGAATTAGGCTAATTTGCATAGGGTCATTTGCTTTGGAAAATTTTCAGTTTGCATCAGAAAATCAGAGAGTGATCTTATTTAGCATGTTTATTTAATACAAGTAAAATCAATAACAGAGCTAAAAAAATACTTCATGTTATTTTTTTGTCTCAATACACCATGACTTGGTTTGGACTACAAACTGCACCTAATGCCCACAGGTGACATGTTGAATATGCACCCCTCATGCTCAGGCATTGTCGCATTGTGAAAACTTGGCAAGCTTGTGTTACCCCTAAAACAGACCATGGTTGTTTAACCCTTGCGTAATCCACACACACCAGATTCGTACGACACAACAACCCCAAGCGGGGGTTGCATATTAGGAACATAGGAACCTGCCTTATACTAGCCCGGAATTGTCGACACTGACTGTAGCAGAGGCTCTTAAGGGTTTCAGGCAGGCATCTTTCCACTCCCTACCTGAATAAGCCAGAGATCAAACCTGGGACCTTCTGCATGCAAAGCATGTGTTCTATCACACTGCTCCTCCCCTGCCGCCATTCACAATGGTGGCTTCACATGCCCTGCATGTGCCACAACCTCACTTTGGGTTAAATAACTTATGGTGGGCTGTTGTGTCATGTGAACAGCCCCCATGAGTATGCGACCTGAAATATTTGGGGGGAGGGGAATTAAAGCACACTTAATGTGATTTAAATATTACATTACATACACATTTTATTGGAATACATGTAAAGATGTAATGGCAATAGCATATATCTCCCTTATTGTTTAAATATAAGAACGACACAAAGGTACTCAAAACTGACACACTAATTCAGCCTTCGCCAACCTGATGCCCACCAGATATGTTGGGCTACAGCTCACAACATCCTTCAGTGAGCATGGAGGTCACCAGGGAGCTGTCTGTAAGAGTTAAAAGCCCTGCAGTGGCGCTGCATCACCTCGCAGCCACTGCCGGGCTTTCCCGTGAAGCTGCATGCTGGAAAAGCCAGGGACTTACCCCAACATTTCTTGCCAGAGCGACTTGACTACGGCTCTTCCATGTCTGTCCTTGCTCCAGCGTCATACTGGGAGTGTTCCCTGGTGACCTGCGATTGGTCTCCAGAAGCTGGCTAAAGAGGCAGGAGGCGGGCCCGGCAGGCTGGATGGCTGCCGGAAAGCCCACACTGCCTCCTGCGTCGGGATTATCCACTGCCACCCCACAGCAGCAAAAGCGCAGGAGTTTCCTTAAAACAGGGGCAACTCAGCAATGTCAAGGCAGCCTCCAGGTTGGGGAAGGCTGCACTAATTAATTTTAGCAAGCCCAAAGAACTGTGCATTATATGCTGAGAGCCCCTCATATCTTTCAGCAGAATTCACTGATGGTGTTTGGGACACCCTCAGTTTAGGTGTCGCTACTTATTCGTTCAGTTTCACCCTGAGACACAGATGTATTTCAATGACTTACAGTAGATGTACTTTCTCACATACTTACTAGGGATAATCATCACAAAATATTAATTGCAACTTTAAAACTGCCATCGTTGCCTAATACCGTATTTGCAATTGGCATCCATTCATTGTTAATAACGAATTTATGAAATGAGAAAATTTCTGTTGAAAAATAAAGCACTGGAAATTTTTCTGCCCCACATCACTGGCTACAAGCCATGACCCTTAACAAACTGAAGATGGAGCTTTTTGTGTACAAACAGATCTAAACATGAAAAGAAATGGGAACAGTACAAATGCATACATATACATATTTTTTACTGCTTTCTAAATTAGCATGAAGTGATTGAAAACAGATGTAGGCTATTGTGTTTTCTAATTTTCTCCATTAGGTTTTCCTTACTTGTTGTCAAGATGGCGTGAGGAAAATAACATTTATGATAAAAAAAACCATGTTCGCCATAATTCATCTGCATCACCGTGATGCAGATGAATTATGAGTTGTGCTGATGAAATGGTCTTTCTTGGATGTTCTCTGTGTAGTTAACCACCTTGTAAAATAATGCTAAAAAAAAGAAGAAGCAACATCTGCATTTTATTCTCATGGCCTTAATTTTGACCATTGAGAAGTTAAAAAAATAGAAGTGTGGTAAAGAGAAGTCTTAGAATGGAGCCATCAGGTTTACATTAACATATTTTAGAAGAAAAATGAAGTAGAGAGATGAAAAGAGGAAGAAGATAGCTTTTGCAACTTACATGTGGAGGAAATTAACTTAATCAGATAGTTTCCCTTTAACAAGCTTGTGCTGAGTAAACAGAGACGTGTTATAAGAATTGAGGACATTAGTCTTCCAAGAAGTACTAATAGTATGTTGCGGTGTTTTGTCTTTTGTGTGCCATAAGGCCAAAGAACATATTTTTAAAGAAATTGCAATCATCGTGCTTTTTTGTAGTCAAACAGTATTGTAGTGGAGCCATGGCTCTCTGGGGTCAAAGCTTGGAGACTTTTGGATTAGCTGGGATGCTGAAGTCATCTACCACCACCCTCAGGCTTCCCTGTTCCCTCTGAATTTATCTGCAATCCTCACAGTTGCAGAGGGGTATGGATTTTCCCAGCAACCATATGTTATAATGCAAAATATTTTGGAGTGGTTTGGTCTTAAATGGGCAATGAAGATCCATTAGCATTACAAAAGACCTGCTTCTGCTGGAGATGAACACGAATAAAACTGGTTAGTTCTTATGGATCAATGCAGGCTTAGATTCCACTTGGGGGCCCTGTCACTGATGAGCACCTAAACTTCAAAATTTCCTGCTACGCTACTGTAGTCAAGCTACTATATTTGAACATGTAGCAGCTGAGATGTTCCCGGTAGCATAAGGGGAAATATAAGGCAGGAAGCTGTGGTGCCAAAACTGTGCTTGCCGTCTTTAACTTGCAAAGGGCAGCTATGTATCTGATGTGATTGTGGATTGCTGGTAAATGTATACTGTTTCAAAGAGCCTGCGTCAGTGGTCTTAATTCTCTCTGATTCTTCTCCAAATGATTTGCAAAGTAGGGCAACAACCTCACCAGGTGCATCTTTTTCAGCAACTGAATGTGGGAGTGACAGGATCTCAGCTGTTTCCGGTGGTTGGTGCACAATACTGGCTAAGCTTTTTGCAGGTGTAACTGCAGATGGTGATGGTTAGTGTGCTGCATATCACTGCATTAGAACCTAGAGCCAGGATAGTTCCTCAGCAGTAGTGACTTTTAATATATAATAACAGATTTCAAGTCTCCAAATAAACCATTGAACTTCATTTGTTCTCTCCATGTAAGATAGCAGATGCACAATGAAAGCTAAAGGTATTTGTTCCTGTTCCTTGCCAGCAGACCAGATGAGTGTAGTTTAGCAGCTGCATCTCCTGTCTGTTAAATACTGGCTTGATATTTCTTTTGGCCAAGAGAGCTTTTTTCTCCTATGCAGTTTTTTTGTTTGTGTAAAAGAACAGACATGCCAAAATCACCAGAGAGTTTTATGAGGTACACATAGAATTATGGACTTTAATTGTAGGTGGTCCTTTCAAATTGCATAGTTAAAACCAGACTCAGCTACAAAGCTTGTTAACAGTGGGTTGGCTTACACTTGATTTAGACACCAGTATGGGGAAATTGTTACTTAACATTTAGAGTGTGAATTTCTCTCTCAAGAAATTCATACCTTGAGAGTTGGTAGTGTCTGGCATATATAGATGGCTTGTGCAAAATATTTATTTATTGTATTTTATCAATGCGATGTACAATACAAAATTGAAAAACAATTTAAAAACAATTTTAAAAGCAAAGCAACAAGATACGTGAGAATCATGTCTTCACTGCTGGAGGGGGTTCAGAGGAGGGCAATGAGGATGATCAGGGGTCTGGAAACAAAGTCCTATGAGGAGAGACTGAAAGAACTGGGCATGTTTAGCCTTCAGAAGGCTGAGGGGAGACATGATAGCACTCTTCAAATACTTGAAAGGTTGTCACACAGAGGAGGGCCAGGTCTCTTTTTGATCATCCCAGAGTGCAGGACACGGACTAATAGACTCAAGTTACAGGAAGCCAGATTCTGGATGGACATCAGGGAAAAACTTCCTGACTGTTAGAGCAGTATGACAATGGAACCTAGGGAAGTTGTGGGCTCTCCCACACTAGAGGCCTTCAAGAGGCAGCTGGACAACCATCTGTCAGGTATGCTTTAGGGTGGATTCCTGCATTGAGCAGGGGGTTGGACTTGATGGTCTTATAGGCCCTTTCCAACTCTACTATTCTATGATCCTCGCCAAAAAGCAACTAATGAAGAAGCCAGTGTGATACCCCTAGGAAGGGAGCTCCCCATACAGGGTACTGCCACAGAAAGGGCTCTGTCTCATGTTTGACTTTGCCTCATTTGAAGGTGAGACACAAAGAAGGTTCTCATTTGAAGATCATAAAGCATTGCCCTGCTCAGGTGGAAACAGGGGTCACGTTTGAACGACACTTTGGTGTGAATTCCATCCCACAGGCTGAGCGGTGTGGAATTCTAGCATGTCGCTTTAAAGTGTCAAGGTAAAAGTTGTCCGTGGGGTGGAGTCTTCTCCCCGCCCCCACCCCCGGAATGGTGGCACTGTTTCCTGCTTACTATATCAGGTCGCTGCCATTCTGTGTGGAGGGGAGGGGCGGAGCGGGGGAGAGACCCAAAAGATGCAACGCACTTGTTACCCCAGCAACAAGTGGTGGCGACACACCTCCCTGGAAAATGGATCTCTCCGCCAAAGGAAGAAGGCAATGACCTTGGCGGATGGATCCATTTTGCAATGAGGCACCTCCGCTTGTTGCTAGGGCGATGGGTAAGTCATGTCTGTCACCACCACAGCTGGCGCCATAGGTAAAAAAGATGTGTGTGGGTATTGGTCCTTGGAGGAAAAGCTGTCTATCTGTCACTTCCTCCTGTCAGTGTGGTTAAGGCCATCTGCAGCAGGACAGACTCAGTAAGGACGCCCCGATGCAGATTGCTGTAGCTGTGCTGAAAGGAGGAAGGATATCTTTTGCAGTTTGATTATAAACATCAAGCTGTGGGAGACATTCTTTGCCCCCTGCCCTGCATGCCAATTTGGAAATTGGCATGAGGGGATGGAACGATCTCGGACTCTCCCCTGAGAGCATCAGGTAAGCTCTCTCCATCCCCTCAAGCCATTATCCACATGGATTGCTGATTGGGGTGGGTGGGCGGACAAAGGGATGTGCACGTCCCTGGGAACATGTTGGGCTTTGTAATTGCAGCGCCCCACCCAGGGATGACACGATTGGAGCTCCCCAAGCGCATCCCGGCTTGGAATTCTTTCCCCTGCCTATAGAGCCTTGCTGGGCAAGAGCGGCCGGGGTTTTTGGCGCTCTTGCCTGGAGACTCTGGAGACATGAGAAAAATTCCACGGAACCTGCCACATGACACACAACACAATAGTTGTGCAGGAACTTTCCTCTGAACAGCGTTGATATTCTGCGTGGAGTGTTTTTCCAAAAAAACCTCCTCTATTGCGTGGAGTTTCCCCACCGGACAACACATTTCTCAACAGTGGTATAAAAACTCCACTGTGGAGTTCTAAAACCACCGTTGACTAATGTGTCGTCCAAACTGAGCCAGCCTATTAAATATCACCACAGCCTGTCTGATTCAATCTCTGAGGCTCAGCAGGACTGGAAATATCTAGATTACTCCACAATAAGTAGAAAGGTTTTTTATATATATATATGTGAGTATTAAAGTCACAGACTGCTTGTAATATTCTTTCCTTAAGAACCAAGAAGTCAAATTCTGGATGCTATCCATAAAGTACATACAAGCATATACAGTGCATGCCATAGGTTGCCTAATTTACTGTCTTGTCTGCTGCACCTTGGCTTTTCTCAAAGGCTGTTATGTTGGATCTCTGTTTTCTGTAAGTGGCTTTTCAGAGAACTAAAGGGAGGCCTCAAAACCTAATGGATTTGCAGAAGCTCCATATTTGGCCTTCAGATTTTGGCCTCTGATTTTACTGTCGGACAAATAAGAGTGAGCATTTTTCTATCTTTGATATGTTTAAAGAAGATGTAATTGGGAAACGCAGATACTTCAGCCAGCAAACGTTAATATTAAATTCAAAGAAACATTTAAATATTGCTGAATTTCAAATTAAGCCTTCATTAAAGGGAAATTACAGTGACTGTCTCCTTGTAAAGACTGACTGAATGGCAATGCAACAATATATTGAGAATAACTTGGACTTGCAATAAATTGGCTAATATAGTGTTCCTTCTCCTGTTTTATATTAAGTGCAATATTAGAAAACCATCCTAAATCATATTGAAAGTTCATTCCTTCCCTTTTCTTTTTCACTTGGATTCTTGTTTTCTATTTCAATTCTGCCATCACCTTTTTAGCATAGTGACTAAATTGCATGAAATATTAAAAAGCTGTTCAGATTCATAATTAGTGTATGTAATTCTCTTGGGAGGTCGGGATGTGGGAAAGATCCGATCCAGATTTGATCCAGTCTATTCTTGGTTTTCTCAGCTGAGGCAAAATACAGATTTCCTTGGGGGTTTGTTGCCTTTATCCTTCAGTTTGTTTGGAATGCTGCCTGAATGCATTTTTTCAGTGCATTTCAAAGGCTATTTTGTCGGTTTCTTTATTTTGGACTTCTGTCCTGCCATATCCTGGAGGTTCAATGTTACTTGCAACATATAACCAGAAATCATCTCCACAAAGTAGGGTTGGCCATGTCCAGGGGAGAAAATTGTTTATCAAGACAATGTAAGCATAGCCTAGAGCAGGAGAGGGCAACTTCTAGCCCTCCAGGTACTTTGATATACAACTTCCACCAGCCCTGACCAGCATAGCCAATGGTAAGGGAAGCTGGGAATTGCAGTCCAACAACATCTGGAGGGCCACCAGTTGCCCACTTCTGGACTAGAGTTTCTTCAATGAATTTCCCTTTCGGCTGCTGCTTTTACACAAGAGCTGTCTGTGGTTGTCCTCAGAATTGTGGCGAGTTCTGCTATTGAGAGCAGTGATTCTAAAATATTATGTCATGAAGTGGTTGCATAGCATAGCATAGCAGCACATGCTGCATGTTTCAGAAATCTTTATGAAAGTTAGTCTGCAAAGCTGGGCCAAGTACATAGTCACACAGGAAATGTAGTTTATAGGACTGAGTCAGACTGTATGGCGTACTGCTGAAAAACATTGGACAGTGTAATAATTTAGCACAACGACTTGTAGTTTGTACTTTGGGTTGTGTCCCCTTAGAGCTTGCAAGGGTTAACTCAGCATGATGAAGTTTCATACGTTTGCTCAATGAGAACCACAGCATCAGGCATAATCTTTCCTTTGAGGCGGACCCAATTGCGGGTTGGTACTATCTTCACCTTGGTATCCCTAGTAGTTCAGCACTGGTTCAGGGCTCTGAGATGCTTTTGCCCAGAGATTCTTGGCAATGTGTTACTTCTCTAGCAATCACAGGATCCTTTAAGTTTCCAGCTAGTCTTTTGTTGGGGAATAAAATTTGGGCCTGTACTTCTCTTCAATGCCTACTGTATGCTTCTTGGGCCTGGCTCGCCTCTGTGCGCCTCCTAAGGCCATCACATTCCTTGGGCCCTTAGGCCCCACTCTTGCCTTTTACTTCCTCCACACCTCACATTCTTCTCCTCTATCTCCGCGTCATGTTCCACTTCCCCTCTAGTAGCATCTGCCCTTTATCCCCCACTCATGTTTGCTACACTCAGCATTTCCCCTCTTCTGACTTTAACCCTTGCCTCACCTTGACTCAGTCTACAGGCCCACTAAGGCACTTCCTTCTCTGGCTGCTCCTCTTGGACTATCTTCCTTTTTGTGTTTCTCCCTTGATCACTCCTCATAGTATACTATACTAAACTATACAGTTGTGGTAGCTAAAGCAGTTTTTAAGCTTGTGTAAAGTATGCCTGTTGAATTGCACCCAAAGGAATAGTGTCTCTGTGTTAAGTAATATTTAGGATAAGAAATGATACTATATTGTATTGGTTTGGCATATGGGCTTGGCATATTCCCACTCCTTTTCCTGTTAAAGTTATTTGATTTTGTAATTTGTTGATAAATAAATACAAGAAAAAAGTAATGTTTGCTTTGGCCTTGAAAGTGTAGAATGTTGGTGAAAGACAAGTTTTGCTGTTGTTGTTTTTCTAAAGATAATTTATTGCAACTTTACTCATTATTTCTTAATATTTATTTATTTAAGCATCTCTTTCCCGCCCTATATCACTAGGCTCTCAGGGTGGTGAGAGAGTTACTCAGGGTTACTCTTACGTTGAATCCAACCCATTTACTTTCACATCACTACATTCAAAGTGAGGCTATATTTGTATGTAAACATTGAAATATTTAAATGCTACCATGTATCAGATACATCATAGTGTTCATTACATGGGAATATCCACAGAATATTCAAGTGCCATTTGGTGAATAAAATTTGAAAACACCTTTGAGGATATGTTGATTTTAAAATGCTGGTATTCTAAAGCTTTGTTAAAGAAAAGCTATAGATTTGATTTAAATGATAGTATTTAAAATGCAACTATTAGAAACTGCTAATTGGAATTGATGTTTTAACAACACATCATTGTGTCCATTGATGACATAGCTGCCCAGCAGTTATTTAGAGCCTGAATGTGTTTATAAGGGTGTCTTTTATTAATTAAGAAAAGGTGGGTGAAAATGCTACAACCATGAGTGTTGGAAGCCTTTTGATAATCCAACAGGGATTGTGGGCTGGCAGCCATCTTGTCATTGCTCTCTACTCTTTAAATCAGCAGCTGGATTTTAGCACTGCACTAATTGCTCATGAGACAATGAAGAGCCTCTTTTATAGAGATCATGACTGGTCATTGAGAGCCCAGCTGGTACGCTCCCTCTCGTTTAGAAATGACAGCTCTTTCAGTCTTCTAAATTGGCTAATCCTGGCATTTTTAGAATAATCGTGTTCTAAATGCTTCTGGAATATCCATGTTTTAGTTGTAGTTATTTTGCTCTTTCTTCCTTTACAAGAATATTCTTTCTGGTAATCCAGATAACAAAATATCATGTATCCCACAGCACAATTGTGGGAAAACAAAACCCAGCAGCTTCTTAATGGCCCAGTCTGCACATCATGAGAATGCATTATTATTATTATTATTATTATTATTATTATTATTATTATTTTAAAAATGACTTATTGTGAATGAGGCAGCACTCCCACTGCAAGCGGTAGTAGCTATACAAACCATAGACCTTGGTTAGTGTTACATGTGAACAAAAACTCTGGCTTGCCTCTCTCCCAATAAACCAGAGTCAAGAGTTTGTTCTTGAGTTATGACTGTGGCTTGTCACAGGCGAGACAAGCCAGAGTTCCTGTTTCACCCATCATGCTAACCAAAGCAATGCCAGAAGATCTGTTATTTGTTTAGTCACTCCCAAATGCAGTGGGAGTGATCAGGTAGCTTTTGTTTTGTTTTGTTTTAATACTGGGTTATCTTGACATGAGAACTGAGCCAG
The DNA here is from genome assembly GCF_023053635.1 of Elgaria multicarinata webbii. Taxonomy (NCBI): domain Eukaryota; kingdom Metazoa; phylum Chordata; class Lepidosauria; order Squamata; family Anguidae; genus Elgaria; species Elgaria multicarinata. The sequence continues at coordinate 58,261,629 of NC_086175.1, read as the reverse complement.
AAGTTGCTTGCCGAATCATTGTGTTACATTGCTGGTGCTGTTTTCTGTGTCATTATGCCTGAAGCTATGTGTTTTATGGGGAAAGAAGTACCTTGAAATAGAGAAGGCTTATGTAGGTGCCCGTTTTAACTCTCTACATACAGTCTGTCTACTTAGGTTTTGCATTCAACAATCATAAACATCCTTCACTTTACAGTCACTATGGTTTCTAATGCTAACGATGACTAACTTTTATAAACCCTTTTTACTATAATAAAATTCTCAAATAGGTTTCCATAGGAACAAGGTCATAGTAAATGAAAAAGGGGAAAATCTTTGTTTGAATGAGCCAGAATGATAGACATAAAAATTATAATGGTTGCAGAGTTTTAGATCCCTCTATGGAATTATTAGAATAATTTGGCTGCCAAGTTGATCAAAAGACTTAAGCTTTTCTCATCAATTATGTAAAGCTGTGTAGATAGAACTGTGTGTGTGTGAGAGAGAGAGGGGGTGGTTGGGTGGGAAATGAATGATCGGGGTCTTTCTAGGTAAGGTGTGTATTCTCTGTTTTCCCATTGAAGTAAAGCAATTTCCCTCTTAAGGACTCAAATCTGAGTAATGTGGTTTGGTCTGGAATCTGATGAAAGAAATATGCAGTTCCATTAAGGGAATTTATTTGTGTTATCCAGCCAGCAGCTCTCTCTCTCTTAATCTTGGTTGTGTTTAAATATTTACAAATCCAAATCTCCCCCAGTTAATTCTCTTTGATGATAATGTCAGAAGTATATACTCCCCAGGCCAAAAGTGCTTTGTACATATGTTTGCACATGTACCCTAAGATGTGACATGCAGTCTATAGTAAATGTAGATCCCAGTAGCCCTATCATATAAATAGAAAGCTCCTTCTGCCCTCATAATGCTCCTGATCCATAGGAGCTTCTTGTTGTTTTGAAAGCCAAGTGGTTTGCTATAAAGTTCCTTTGTTTCACTATGATCTGTGGAGAGCCAAACTTGTCCTGCACTATTTTTCTTCAGTAAAGTATGATGTCTGAATAGTATGAGGAAGGTTTGCATATTTACTTGCATATTCCTAAACACTTCCATAACAAATGACATTTTCTTTATGTATGTAAAACATTCACGTAATGAATTCTATCTTGGCATGATCTACAAAATCTAGTTTTAATTTTTCTTGTCATAACTGAAGGGAACCTAAGCCTAGCTCATTTGTTTTAGAACATTCACGTCTGTTTGAAACAATAACTTTATAGCTGGAAGCACAATGTTTTCCTGAAGTTAATTGTTTTCAGTAGAGCCTGTTGTTGCTTGTTGCAGAAACAGCTTCCGCATTGTCACTAGAAAATGTGGAAGGAAATGCTATCTTTCTGCCAATATATAGAAGCAGATGTTGAAGAAAGCTTACTGTTCTAGTGAGGAAATGCATAAAAAGGTGAAAGGAAAGGGCAAACAACATGCTGCTGTTGAAATATCTTATTTCCAAATTCTGCGCATCAAATATTCATGTTTTGTTACTCTTGAAATAAAAAATATATAGAGTTTAGATTTCCACTAATTCTTGCAGTCAGAAATGGAGGTGGGAAATGGTTGACATCAGCCATCCATGGACTAGGTGGAGGAAGCTGCAGCAATATACTCTACCCAGTTTGATTCGTGACCAGTAGTATTACAGGGTTTCCTGACGTAAACCTATTCCCCAATACTTTCATCTATAGATTGACACATTTCTGTCATGGGTAAGTTTCTTCTGAAATATTGATTTAAGATTATTGCTTCACCCAGGTTTATCAGAAAGTTTCTGCCATGTTTATTGTGTATCACACCATCCAACAAGACATAGTTGAAAATAGGGACTCTCCAATGCATGGCTTGCTGGGCAAAATAGGAGAGTTCATCAGCCTGCTGTTATGCATAGCAGACCATGGCAAGGCCAACACTATGGGGTTCATCCATGAACTGGGAGACAGTACAAAGCCAGTAGTTGGGATAAGAGTCAAGGACACATGGCCAAGCTACACATACGAACCAGATTCAAAAGTGCCATGAGCAGGGACTAAAAGTGCATGCAAACAGAGACTCTAGAAGCGAAAGCTATGAGACATGCCTCAGTCAAGAAAGGAAGTCTAATACATTAATATGCATTTACTCACACACAAGAGATATCATCCCTGTTTTACAGCTGGGGAATCTCATTAAAGTTCTGACAGGTCATTCTTTAGGAAATAAGCACTAGTATCACCTTTATTGCCAGAAACGAAAACCAGAGTACACCTATGTTTTGTTTCCCTCCACACATCAATCAATTTCTTGTTCCCACTACACTTTCATAACGCAACTTCTTTCACAGCTCTCCCCCACTTTTTTTGTTTATAGGCAATTTCTGCATTTATATTTCTTTCCGCCACCACCCCCAGTGAAGATTTGTGCCAAGACATCATTGGTGCTCAGCCCAATAGCCTGTTTTCAGTGCCACAGCAAAATCCTGGAATATGGGAACAGGAAGTGAGCTCAAATATGGAGTTGGGCCAGCAATTTTCTGCTTGCCTCTTAAATGTTTATACTTGGAAAGCACTGAAGATTCTCTCCAGCCATTTAACTAATGCTCTAATGCCAGCTCTCTGCTAGCTGCTACCCTGACCCACTCACCCCCTCGCAAAGATCAACCCACTTCACCTTGGCAAAGGGGTGCCAACAGAGGATTCTAGTGAAAACTGGTGTATGCATGTCCAACTAGGAATGACACACAGGGTATACTTTTCTGCTGAGGAATCCTAGGGTGTGCAATCCAGTTTACGGATCCCCAAAAGGAAAGACCTTCTGTGCCACATTTGTCACTGGTGACCCACTGGAACCCTTCAGCTTTTGCTGGAGCTCTCCACTGGCTTCCTCCAAAGTGAAGGTTTGTTTTTGACCTTAAGGGAGCAGTTGGCAGATGGCTGGGGGAGGACCATTCAAAGAAGGCTGTGCCCACATGGATTCAGCTTGGAAGAATTCAAGCGGAGTGCTTACATAATAGAGCATCCCTGCTTAAATTCTCATTGCATGCCTGTTGAAACATACCTTGTTCAGCCATGAATTCTTGGGTAGCTCACAGCGCTAATTTGTGAGTAACACTGGCTACTTTGCAACAGTTTAATAAATGCTAAGAAAATACATGTGGAACATGTCATAACTTTTAAAGTTATAGAATGTTCTTTTCGTTCATTAGTAAGGTGCTCCCACTTTTACCCTTGTGCATGTGCTGGTGTTAATCTTTAGGTCAGATGCACTGTGTGCTTGAGCTAGTTCTCTTGATACCTTTAGTCTCAGCAGATATTTCGTAAATTGTACAAAATATTATGTATGACAAAATGTCCTTGGTGATTGGAAACATGAAAAATCATTTTTAGTTTTATTACAGAGGAAAAGTGTTATAATTTTAACTGTAAAATGGTTTATTCTTTGTCCTGTGCTTTCAAACGTATATTTTCGTAGTTCTTTATATATAATCTCTGTGTGTGTGTGTGTGTTTGTGTGCAGGCACACACAATTAGCTTTGATACCTTATGTACCGGAAGCTACTCTGTGAATGCATTTTGTACATTGTGGGTTTATTTTGGGGGTTTTCCTTCTCCCACCTGTATACCCGTCTTCCTCTGAAATTACCCCAGTTCATTCTGTTTTCATTATCTGAATTAATGTGTGCCTTATTTTTAAAAAAAAGTTTAACAAAAGCATTATCTGTTAGTTGTATATACTTTTACAGGATTAAAACCACCTTATTTTCCTGCCTGTTGCTGGTAACCTATTATATATGTGACTACTGTGCAACTTCATTTTATTACTTGATGTTGTGGCAGTTGACATGTTTTCTTCTAACAAGGTACAATATTTATTCATTGATTTTATCATCATCTGATTCATATTCTTCTATAAGTGTTCTAAGATATATGTTGTATTAGGTGAAATCTGACAAATTATATCTAGAGACTTTGATTCATCCTGGATCACTGGCAAACTTTTTGGATTACTTCTAAATATCAGACAGATTTGAAACCAATTCAATAATTTATTAAGAACATTGGCCTTCCTCCAAAGCATAACATAGAAAACGGGTGGGATAGGCTGTAAATATAATCAAATAATTAAAGTATGTTTGATTAAACTAGTAGGCAAAACACATAGTGTTATGAAATCAGTCACTGTAACAACAATGCCCAGAGAACTTCGGCTATTAGCTGGTATAAAAATGTAATAAATAAATTAAAAATGCTACTCTGCATAGGCTTAGTTTAAACTGTAAGAAAATTCAAATTGGACATTGTAATTGGATTTATTGCACTCTGGTGTATAATCTGATTTAAGCACCTGAAATGAGTTTACTGTAGGGGGGATGAAACAAGATGTGAGTATATAGCAATCACTCAGTGGTGGCTGTAAAAGCAAGGGGGTTGTCTTCTGCAAATTGGTATGGGTTTCTCAAAAACGGCACAGCTCTTTTTCTGAATCACAAAGAAAACACTCAGACTTTCTTACTCCTTATGTATCTTGCTATACACTAATACTTCTGAAAAGCAGCAAGTCTTGATGGCTGCTGAGTACCATGAAGTATTGGCGACAATTGTTTGTAAGCCTTTGTCTGAAACTGAGCCTGAAATACAAACAATTAGCCTAAAAATCCAACTTTTGTTTTAAAGTTCTTTATAAATGTCAGTACAAGGCTTAGCACAAGAACCAAAAGGAAACCAACACATGCTTCCAAAAGTGCCAGCACAGCCCCTGAACCCCAACTCTGCTGACTTCAGCAGGAATTATAGTAATGATTTCCCCTTATTAAATGCTGTATTCAGAGCCTGATAAGAATCTTTGACCCACACATATTATTCTGAAGAATATTCGTCTGTGTCAGTTTTGCCTTGCAGTATCCCTCCTCCCTACACATATGGTAAAAGAGCATGGACTAGTTATTTAAATATAAGTCTTTGTAGGTGCTCTGCCTCATGGGAAACATTTCTGTTTTGAGGATACAATGTTCTTTGCATACTAGTTTAATCAAACATATTTGAATTATTTGATTTGATTTACAGCCTTTCCCACCCGTTTTCTATGTTATGCTTTCTATGTTATGCTTTCAATGTTCTTAATAAATTATTGGATTGCTTCCAAATTTGCCTGATATTTAGAGGTAATCAGAGAAGGATGCTAGTGATCCAGGCTGAGTTACTTGTATTCTAACAAGCAAAATATTTTAAGTCTAAGCACATGTTGGACTTTTTCAGAAAAGCCAGTCTATAAGAATTTTTTCCATATGGTAATTACAAAACTCATGGTGTGATGAGAAAATATCGTTATGAATTGGATCCTGTTATAAACAAATAAGGATGATTTGCTAATAGATAATATCATAGTGTGGTTCTGTTTCAGAAAAGATATAAAGGTATCAATTAAAAATGTAAACATTTTTAAAAAACTTTGGGGTTGGTTTATGATTTTTTTTATCAGTCTAGTATAAATAACCAAATCTGTATATACAAGTATGTTGTGCATAGTGTAGATCAAGAATTGGTTGACTTCAATCTTAAATCATTTACTGCTTAATCTTTATCCGCCTAGAATCCTAATGACACATTGGTATTTTCTAAATTTACAAACAAGAATAAATACTGGAGAGATCCTAACAGTTAAGGCATAACTAATTGGTACTAAGTACTCCTGGGTATGTACTAAAAATGCAAATATGGCATGCTAGAACAAACCAAGGTCCACCAAAACAGGGTTCTTTACAAGAGTCCTATCAACCAGCACTGCAAAAGACTAGGAATCTTTTGCCCATTCCTGTGTAAGATGCGTCTTCCAAAAGTTGCCTGAGATTTGAGTATCTTATGTTGGGTATTGCAGGAGACTGAAATACAGGGAGTGCAGGGAGAGCAATAATTAAATAAAATAAAATAAAATAATCACTACCACCACCTGTTCTGCATGCAGGAAATTGCCATTTGGTGTTTAGGATCCTGCTTAATGTGAAGCCATACAATTCTAAAATGTCACACAGTTTTGACTGTGATAATTGTTTGCATCTTAGTTCAGTGACCATTCATTGCAAAATATTTTTGTATAACTATTAGAGTATATTCTTTAGCACTTAAACATTGCATATAACATAGGCAGGAGTATAATACTGACTGAGAGTGTTTCTACATTAAGGGAAATTGTGTTGCTCACCTGGAGCTTTTATTTCCTCGTTCTTTGACAATTCTTTTGGGCTGCATTGTACGGGGGTGGGTGGGGGGAGGGAGACCATGTGCTTTGAATTGAATACTTTCCCCTCCCTTCACTTCTGTTGAGATAGCACCATCTAGTGGTGGAAGATTCTGCTTTTTCCCAGCTAAAAGTGATTCTGTTCATAGCAAGATTTACCCGGGATACTGCAGAAGACATCTTGGTCGTTCACAATGTCATGTAATGGACCCAAAAACTTCCTTGAGTGGCCAATCATGAGCGTGCTCTGAAGCTTGTGGAAAGTGGTGGGAAAGGGTTTCTGAATTAGGTCAAGATTAAAGTCTAAAAGGGTAAAATACATTAATGTTGCATTTGTTCAACAGCAAAGTTTGAGCATACCTAATTCTGACCCACACTTTCAAATCCAGTTAAGTGGTCTGCAGGCCTTGATAATGTGTAACTAACATGTCTTGCATAAGTACGTTAATAATTTGTTGTTGGAGCTCTTCTTTTTGTGGGGAAAAGTATTTTAAAGTTGACTTTCTGTTAGTAGCAGTGTGCCTATGCCTGTTAATTTTAAGGCTGTTAAATGTGGGTAACAGTATAAACTTTTGTTTTAATGTGGATTTTCATCACAAAGGTAGCAATCTAGTGCACAGCTGTGCATGTTTATGCATTGCTTCCAAAGGGTCTAAAATGCACAACTATGCAGTGGTTTATCTCCTGATTTATGTTTAGACAAGCTAGTAAACACTAAAGCAGATATCCTTTAATTAAACCCTTCCTTCCTTCTCATCCCTAACAGAATACACAATTAACTTCATCTGGTTAATATAACAATACAGCTTTTACCCCAAGTGACATGGTCCGTGTACCGTTATCATCTGATCCAACAATTTCACAGAAATAGAGAAAATTTTGTCCATATATCTCTAGTTTGCTTGTTTGTGCGGGGTGGGTAGGGGGTGGCGAGACTTGTAAAAGATTAGATTGGTTTGTTCTGTGTCCGCTTTTTTGTTGTTTAGGTGGCATTTGCTCTTATACATGAATGAGAAAATGTGGGGAAGCCATGAATTCTAGTAGGCTTTTGCTCGTTTTCCCCACCCCCGAACCATGATAGTAAGACTGAAATGAGCTCAGACAATACCACATCTTCTGGCTTCCTGCGCATCTTGTGTTTAGGGATGAGGTCAATCTGTCAATTGTAGTTTCACTTATTTTGGCACCATAAGTTTGTTTCAGGCCATTACCACATCGCTTTATGAATTCAGCAAAATGAAGATAAAAAAGGGGGGAATGCTACATTGAAATTCGTATGCATTTTTCCTAATATATGCTTTTTGGGATGTACTTTTCCCAGTGTGCACAGTTTTTGCAGGCAATTTCCCCTAATTTGCTTTTTTTGTACATATTTTCCATATTTGTGTGGATTTTGTGTTGTGAACTGCATTGCAAAATTCTGAAAAGTGCAAATATCTTTTGGTTTATGAATAAATTCAGGATGTGCAAATTGGGTAAGTTGAAATAAAAATTGGTCTGAATGATTTTCTCTTCCATCCTTTTGATCAGTTTATTAAATTGTTTTGAGGAAGCATGGAAGTCTACTGTTTAGTGGCATGTTTTTTGAAAGCATGTTGAGGATATCTAAATAAAAAAAATACTGGCACTTCCATCTTTGGGTAGGATATAAATTTAGTCAGTACTTCTAAAGCCAACCAAACAAGGCTTAGATTCTGACTTTAAAAATTGTTGATTACAAAGAGTATTTTCAACAGAAAAAAATTATAAAGCATTCTGATTAACTATTAACTGCCTTTCTGTATGACTATCAAGATTTAAAAAGGAAAAATTATTGGTAATAATCAAGACATTTAGGGTGCTTTCATGTTTGAGTTAGATCCCAATACAGAGTCACATAGAATCAAGTCTATTAGACTGATGATGAAATATTACCAAATAATACGTATGCTTTGAATATACTTTTCCTTTGCTATTAGGAAGACATTGGTGAAAATCTAGAATATTCCCATTTCCACCCATTTAGTGCCATCTTGACGATCTCCTCATCTGCCCCTTAGAACATGATCCTCCTCCTACCCCAACCCTCTCTGCAGTTATCCTTTGACTCTGTGGGGCTCCTTCTTACTCTTAACACCTTGCAATTGTCGGTCCCTAGCTTGTCTCGTAGTTCTCCCAGTCTCTTATTCCCTGTACTACTCCCATTTTTCCTGGAAGCTGGAGTTCTTAATATCTACAAATATGAGTGGTGACTCTTCAAACTGGTATTATTGATTGATTTGAGCCCCGCCTCTTTACCAAAAAATGCCACTCAAGGTGGCTTACACAATTAAAATTGATTAAACAATATAACGTTAAGTTTGTTTTTAATGGACCCCACAATTGTTGTTTTTAAATGGATACTGTTGTTTTTATACTGTTTTTATGTGTGTGTGTGTGTGTATGTGTGTGTGTGTGTGTGTTTTTAAATTGTATACTTTTAATGTTTACTATTTTTAAATGTTGTAAACCGCCCAGAGAGCTTCGGCTGTGGGGCGGTATATAAATGTAATTAAATAAATAAATAAATAAATAACAGTAGAATTACTGAAGAATGTGTGTGTGTTCCTTGTGGGGTCCTTGGCTTCTTTTCTTAGCCCAAGAGACATCCATACTGCAAACTGCTTTAAAAAATTCTCCCACAGTTCAGAAACAGCCAGGTGCTAAGGAGAGCTGCTCTTAGAGATTCTAGCACTTCTCTGAATGTACAGAACTGGCTGTTTGGTTTTATGCATTGCAGCAATCAAGGCCTGTAAAGATACATTTTGAACCAGAGGAATTTCTCCCTCTTATGCTAAATATTCCTGTTGCCTGTGCAGATATATGGTCAGATCACAGATCATATACAAGAAGAGGTTGTTTAACAAACCCATGGCAAAATCCCCAGAGAAGAAATGGAAAGTGGGGGTAGCAATGTCAAAGCTCATCAGAATACCTTAAAATATTAGCGTAGTAGAGAGCTCTTTTCTAAATGATGTGTGCCTGGTTCAAGATGGGTGCTAAACCAGTAGATTATCTAAGTGTAATGAATCTCAAATTGTCAGTTTCTGAGAAAATATAGAAATGTATCAGTAGTTTTTGAAACCTTGGAAAATTAATTGAAAAATATTTTAAAGAAACATGCTTGAGGATGACAAGGAAGCAGATCTGTCAAAAGTAAGATAATAGTGATGAGCAGCTGTGTAGAAGCACAGCATTTTCCTTATGTATTATGTATTTATGTATTAATTAAATTAATTAATGTAATTAATTTATTCCGTAGAATTTCACTAGATGTTTACAAAATTATCATGCCTTGAAAATATTTTCTTTTTATGTTACGTTTGCACTGGTGGTTCTCCAAGTTTGCTTTATCAATTTATTGGTCCCCCCCCCCCTGTCATTCAAGGAAAATGCAAGTTAAAAAGTCAGTTTTAGGCTGGAACTGCAGGCAGCTGAACCAAAATCTAGACTGGAACTCCATCTCAGAGTTCCTCTATTTCAGAGTCCTGATATTAGTTACTGGACCTGGGGACTGGAGATAGAAACATAAAACTGAAGCACAGTCAGCAAAAGGTACTGCTCTGTTGGTCAGGCATCTGGTACTCTTCTTGGACTATCCAGTAGCTTATTATTGCCTGCCTGTTGCATAGACTAATATTATACACCGCTTTGATCATTGTCTCCTCTGTGGCTTGTGAGATGCAGATAAGGAACTTCCTTAGATACATGCAAAGCCCAGTATTGTTTTAAGGCTTCATCTGCCAACTAAATTATTGCGTTGTCTTTTCTCCAAGCTGAGTTTCAGTTACTGAGGCGCGAGGATGTGGACATGGTGCTTGGCCAAGTCCGATCAACAACCTGTGTGCTTGACCCTTGTCCTTCAGGGCTCATTACATCAAATAAGGAGGGGATCGCCGGCTGGGTCCAGGAGGTTGTAAATGCCTCCTTGAGAGAGGGATTGGTGCCAGACTCTTTAAAAGAAGGGGTAATTAGACCACTCCTGAAGAAGCCTAACCTAAATAAAATAAATAAATAAATAACCTGGACCTGGAGGATGTGAACAATTACAGGCCGGTGGCTAATATCCCCTTCCTAGGCAAGGTGCTTGAGGGGGTGGTTGCAGGACAACTCCAGACACTCTTGAATGAAACGGATTATCTAGATCCATTTCAATCGGGTTTCAGGCTTCTACTTCCTAGATAAACAACTGTTGAGTTGATTACACCACCGTTGACTATTGTGCTGTCTGAACATGTGTTTTGTGCTGTTTTCTACTGTTACTGAACACAGATAGATATTGTAAAACTTTGAAGGAATGCTGTATGTTTAGAATTCATAAAATCTATTCATATCTTGTGATTCCAATCAAGATGACTGTCTGTGAAAGAAAAAAATGTGCCACATGTACAACTCTAAGCACAGATATGCAAGGCTTTCACAAGCAAGCTGCACCTAATTAGACTTGATTGTGGAGATTTCATTCACATTCCTCTTGCACAGTATAGTATTGGGTGAATGAATTATTAAATTTGGATTGTGTTTGCTGGAATTTCTGCACTAAATTAGGAACACAATCTCCAAGAGACTGCAGCCCAAAGATCATAATGGGTGTGGAAGTGGTGCCAATTATTTTGTAGGCACATGAGGCAGCCTTGGTGGTGAAGGTCTGTGATTAGTGATTGGGTGGATGGGAGACCAGCTGAGTTCTGTGAAAGGAAAGTGGTAAATAAATATATAAAAGTTTGGGACTCGAAAAGAGACCTTCTACATAGTTGTTGGCAAAATTGAATGAGGAAAGGAGAACAATATGCAGTTTTGACTAATTTCTAGCTTGAGATACGGATCCTGAGCAGTTGAGAAAGTCAGTTTACAACATCTCTTTGAGATGCATACAGGCAGTGTTGACACAAATATTTCTGGCATTAGATTGTTAACCTGTAGTCCTACTAGTGTTTAGTTCTATTGCCTAATTTTCAAGTCTAGGGACACATATGGTTCTTCACCTAAGGTGTGATTTGAATAATGATACTGCAATCTGTGCTGATCAGATAGAGACTAGAAGGCATGGTTGTTGTTTTTAGTAGGGAAGACCTCTCTAATAAACATATACATGGTCATTCTGTATATCTAAAAATAGATTTAGTGAGTACTTCCTGTGAAATCAAATCTAAAAAGAGACTTTAAAACACCCAGTAGCTGGCTCTGATGTTTCTGCATTTTGCATATAAAAGGATTTCACTGTTTTTATGGACTTATGTAGTAGATTTTTCTTCTTTGCAGTGTTAAACAAAGAATAGATGTTTTTAGTATAGGATCAATATAGCAACAGAAAGAACTAAAATGGTAAATTGTTTTACAAATCTCTACTCTTATCCTGGTTGTGCTTTTTATACTGTATTTTGTATTTGTGTTTTTAGACTGTTGTTTTATTATAGTTTTAATTTCTGTGAACTGCCCAGAGAACTTCGGCTATTGGGTGGTATAAAAATGTAATAAATAAATAAATAAATTTCTCAAATCCTTTTTACTTGACAAACTGTATTCTCTGAAAAAATATATGTAGACACTATTTTGGAAGTTGTTGTTTTTGCTATATTAATTTATGAGGGAAAACTAACATTTAGAATGCCTCTTTTTATATACAGAAAATTCATGATAAAAGAAGAAAATCTGAAATGCTTTGTATATATGTGTGTGTGGTATTTTGCCTATATTGTGCATCAGAATTCAAGGGCTATTTGGATGTTTAAATATTGTGGTTAGAGGATCACATGAAAGTACAGTGCAGCTGGACCCTTGGCCTGTCCTATCGTTCCAAGTTGTGTGTTGCATAGTTGATATTTTACTTAATGTTTTATAGATTGTCCGTATGCTTGCAAATGATCTTTAACAATTGATACTATTTTCTTCTCAACTTGGTTTAATCTACTTCAGGTGTTGGCTGGAAGGCACCTCATAATATTGGCTAGAATTCAAAGAGCCTCTTGCTATTCTTATGTACACGAGGATGCTTTGGGCTTCCTCGAACAACAACCTCACCTGCTGCATGATAAAAGACTTTTGGAACTATAGGATGTTGCAAAAACAATGGGCAAAATAGCATGTGATCTGCTACTCAAAATAAAGTACATGTACATCCAAAATGTGAAAACTAAATCTTACTCAGTGAGTACAACCTTACATATTTATTGATTGCATTTCTTTACTGCCTAATAGCTAAAGCTCTCTGGGCAGTTCACAAAACCTTCACGGATGCCCTAAAGCAGCTCTTTGCATCCTGACAGCAATCTTTATTTTTCATAGTTGATTCTGAAACAGCTTCTAACACACTGGTTATTCTACTTTAATATTACCATTCCCTCCATATTAGTCATGTATGGAAGGCACTATTCAGCATATGGCGATTACAGGAATGGCAGGGTATTCCACATCCTGCTGTTCCAATCACAACAGTCGGCCAGTTCTGCAGCCCATGGGTTGAAGTCATGCATAGTGAGCCTACAGGATCCCCAAGATAGGGTTCAAGTCTCATTGTGGGCCAAAAGCTGTGTGAAGAGGAATACTTGTCTTGCAGCAGATACTTAGAACATGGAAGAATGGAAGTTGTAACAGCAAGCTCATACGAGGTGAACAGTACTTGGTAGCTCTGTGGGAAAGAAGAGCATTGTAATAGGAAGCAGGAAATGGGGTTCAGGTCTTACCCCACATCCTGCTCCACAGAATGCTCTAACCACACAGCCACAAGATCAAACAGAAGTTCATGGTGGGGCCTTTGAATTCCCCCTGCAGAGTGAGGTGCCCTATTACCTCTTTTCACCAGCCCCAGGCATTGGATAATTCCATTCAAGAGAGCCTCTATAGACCCCAGCCCCCATGGAGCTGAAGGTAAGCCCACCAACTAAGACACCTCAGTCTGCCTTTTTACCCTTACTGGTGCTTCAAAGGCCTGAGCAGCCTTTCTCAACTTGGTCTGTGGGAGGCTGGGGGCGATAGGAGTTGTAGTCCAATAAATCTGCATGATACCAGGTTGGGGAAGGCTAGGCTAGAGTGGCTAAGGTGCACGTGCACACACTGAGCCTAGCAAGGTGTAGTGGTGGATGGGGTACTTCTTGAGTTCTCCTAAAGACAGCTGCAGTGCAGAGTGCTTATCTGCTCATCTTCATTACTATACAGAAACAGCTAGGGGGGAAAGTCAAATATTTTAATGAACAGCATTAGTGATGCATTATTAGATTGTAAGCCTATGCGGCAGGGTCTTGCTATTTACTGTTTTACTCTGTACAGCACCATGTACATTGATGGTGCTATATAAATAAATAAATAAATAAATAAATAAATAATAATAATAATAATAATAATAATAATGGAGTTATTTCTGAAGAGTGAATTGTCTAGCCATTTTGTTTTGGCAGGGCCAAAAGAGACATAGCATTAAATGAGTGAATTTAATTTGTCTTTCTCTTGTTCTTTTTTAACAATAGCAGCTCTTGGGGGACCCTGAGCAGGATTAGTGCCTTGACACAGAAGAAGGGGAGTTTTAACCCTTCCCGATGTGGTCCCACCAAGCCCTTCCTCTTGAACATTCTGTTTACTTTGGAAGGAAAGCTTCCATTTGCAGCTTCCATCGTGGAACATTTAATGGCTTTGAGCAGAGAAAGTGACGGAATGCTTGCTGTGTGTGTTGCTTACTGCTACGAACTTCTGAGTAAGGGCAGGGGTGGAATTTACGGGGAGTAGGTTTGGTCTTTCTTTTAATTATTATTTTAGAAGGTAGCCTACCTGGCGACTGTTGTCTTGGTCGCTCAATATTTAACCTTTTACTTGTGTTGCAGAAATCAATAGATATATTTAGAAAATTAATTTTCAGTTTCTTTTCTGTTAATCGAAAGATGAATGCAAACACACATGCGCACACTATTAAATAAGCTACTGCTAGCTCCAGGAAGTCTCCAGTTTTTCTTATGTTATTGATAGAGGCTTACTACTTCCTTGAATTAGAATTCCACCCCTGGGTAAAGGTAAGGCAGGATTGTGTAGCTATAACACAGCTCCCCACAATTGCAAACACAGTAGGAGAGAGTTCTTGTAAACATTGGTGTTTGTGCAGAGCACCCAGCCATCTCCTTTCTTAGAGAGAGAAGCCTGCTTCCCGCCTAGCTGGAACAGCTTGGGTAGAGGAAGAAAAACGCACGTGCGGCGTCGGCGGGGCAGAGTTTATAAAGGACTGCTTCGCCAAAGCTCAGCCTCTTTTCGCTTCTCAGCTCCCTCCCTCCCTTTAACTAGTATGGGATTAGCCAGTTGCTCCCTTGGGGGGCGGGGGTGAATAGGAATTTTACCTGCCACGAATTCATAGTTGTGTACTGGTTTTTTCCTACTCCATACTGAAATTACTGTTAGTGGAGGATGAGTAAATAGGTGGATTAGATTGTATTGATAAGGATGTGTGGGATTTTGCACAATATTACAAGAAGAACGGTGAGCACTCTGGCAGCTTTTGGTGATTGGAATATCTGGAGGACCTCCTCCTTGGGGGCTGTGCAGCTCTCATGTCAGGATATGGTTTGCCTTTGGGGACCTTCCTGCCTCACCTATTCGGAGCTGGGCAGCAGCACCAGGCGAGGGTGATGCAGGTCAGTTTTCTCACACTTTTAAAGTGTCATATAAGAGAGGAGACAGGTTTACTCGACTCCTGGCTTTGGAGAGTGGCTAGGTGCCTGATGAAAGGATCTAATAGATTCCCGTACTTTCATATGCAGATCCAGGGAGGGGTGAAGTTCCCTTGTATAAATAATGAGGCCCTAGTTTACCCCAATCTCTGATGTCTGCGTCTTTATGCCATGCTTCCTTCTCCACTCGCAAATGGAGGAAGTGTAACTGCCATATTTACCATTCCTGATAAGCCCTTTCCCTTGCTTACTTGCATGGGGTGCTTGTCCTTGCATTTGCAGTTGGAGGAATGAAGTTGGGGTTCCTGAAGGGTGCCAGCATCTGGCATCTTGGGGGCAGATTACCTATAAACGTTCTTGGACCACAAGTTTTGCTCATATTTCCTTCCTATATTTGTTATTTTTGGCTCTTAGTTGTTTGTGCAAAAGACTACCTTTATGCAATGTGCCTTACACTAGAGTCCTCATAAATGAAACCCCCAGTTGTGTGCCCATCATTGGACAAGGGGCCAGTGTAATGCAGCTCCAAACCATATCTCCTGATATTGAAGCTGTATATGCTTGGTAGTGCTTCTATACCCCTGGAATTGTGCTTTGATTAGATGTAAATTTAGCCAGCATTCTAGCTTCTGTTTTTGCAGGGGCAATTGTTTTGGGGCTCAATGAATGTATATTACTTATGACCACTACTGTATTTTCTTTATACCAGAGTGGGAGATGTGACTTTGCCTTGGGGGTGATTAGGTCCAGACTGAAGTGTCCACCCTTCCAATCCTTCCTCTCTATACTCCATACCCCCCATTGCTTTCCCTCAATGGCAGTGTAGTTATGTTGAAAATAGGACTTACACTGTCTTGTGTTACAATGACATAACTATATTTAGAGTTCTAGTCCTGTCTTTGTCCAGGCAGCGTAATTTGCATGTATGATTGTCGGTTTAGGCCTTTTCCAAAGTTCCGAAGAGCTACTTTACATACACCAGTCGACTTTTGACTTTGTTCATTGAGCTACAGGATGCCTCCATCTCATACTTGTTCTTTTTGAAACCTCTGTATTTCAAAAGCACTTTGTGATGGGGCATAGGAAACTGACGCCTTCATGGGTGTGGGGAACTAGATATGCAATTCTTTTCATCATGCCTTCTGTATACAGTATTAAGCAGCTTTTGCTTTAGTTGAACAAAGATTGAGGGTTCTCCTGACACTCCATAAAAACAATAGTAGACCAATGCCTACTTAGAACAAGGAATGCAGAATAGAAGCAAAACCAGAAACACTATTCTTAATTTATCTAATGGATTTTGTTTTGATATTTCTCTGCTTCTCATATGCATTAACAACAAAAAAGATTATAGTTGATCAATGTCTATAATAACAAACCTCAAATACCAAAAAGTCTAGGAAGTTCCTCCAACACTAGTTTAAACTAAATGTGAGGGTTAAAAAGTTAATTCATGCACATTTGGTACTCTTGGAAGATGCTCAGCTTTGACTTTGTGTCTTTATGGTGACCAGCTTACTTTTTTATTACTGGTGTCAAGGACTTGAAGTATTTAAAGATCAACTATATGTATTTGCAGAGGAAGCAAATTTTGCAACATATCACTATTCTTGTGAAAACTGGAGAAGTTAGCCAGTGGAAACTTTTGTCTTATTTTTTTCTCTTGGGTTAACTGAAGCAGCACAAAGTTAGTTCTTTGAGAGTGGGTGGAACACTTGTTAAATGTATTCTGTATTTCCACACTCAGAGTCCCAACTCTTCTTGGATATTTTAGGTTGGTCACTGCCCACCAGTAATCTCCTGGCCTGCTCTTGGTAGACCACTAGCGTCTGCTGGTCCTTGCAAATCTTACCTGACTAGGTAGACTTTTGTCTGCCTGGTAAAGGAAGATAATTCTTATATATTTAAGCAGAATGCCTGAGCTCACTTAAGACTTGAATGTTAAGAGATTTGAATTATTACTTGATATTGAGAGATCTTGAGTATGCAGTCTTGCTTTGTCATTGTAAAATATATTGCTGAACCATGCGGATTCCAGCAGGCCCAGCCCAAGGATAGATAGTGTCCTAGATGAAAGCCACTTTTAGAAGCAGCACCCCTATCAACTTACAGTGTGTGTGTGTGTGTGTTTGTGTGTGTAGTGCTTATAGTATTTATTGTATTTGTAATGCTTATAATGCTTCGTTATGTCACTTTGTTCTGTTCTGTTCATTTTTATCTAGAATGAATGGCATTAAAATGAAAATAAAGCATATTTTAAAGCAACCTGGTGTCCTCCAGATGTTTTGAACTACAACTCCCAGTATTCTTGACAATTGGTAATGCTGGCTGAGGCTGATGGGAGTTGATACCCAAAATATCTAGAAGTCACCAGATTGGGGAAGAGTGCTTTAAAGCTACCTGATGGAATTTTATTTTTGTAGTTAGTACCCAAGAGAGCTGTAGAGCCTCTCTACATGACGCTTTTCTCCTGCAATTGAGATTGGTTACTCATGGAATTTTATGGGTCTTTTTCATGACATTGTCAGCCTCCAGGGCTTCTGACATTTATCCTGGTTTTTTAAAGATGGGGATAACGAACTATCTAAATATCGTGGGTTGATTGCTTGTGAAAAGAGGAAGTTGCACTTAACAGCAGCTATACCACAGTGTCATCTAGTGGCTTTATAGTGAAACATATAAAACTTGTGGATAAAGGAACGCATGGTTAAAAAATAGTGTAAGTGCATGGAAAGGCTGATCTTAATCCCACAAATAATCCAGAAGCAGAATCTTCAATAAAGTTGTGGGATAAAAAGCCCAGTGTGGAAAAGCTTGTAGAAAAAAAGGGTAAAGATACTTATTATTTTCTTTCAACCTAGCTCGCCGCAGACAATACATTCAAGAAACATTGAGGGCTAAACTACATGTTACATTAAATACATAGCATGCATCTGGTCCTCGTTATTTTGTTTCAAGATGTCCGTTGAAATGTTCACTATGCCTATAACCAACTCAGATAGAGGTAAAACAAAACTGAAAAGTTTCATAACAATCGATCAAATGTCATAGAGGCAGTGAGTGTCTGAAAATTTCAATTGGCTGTCATTTTGTTTCAAGATGTCCGTTGAAATGTTCATACGAATGAACTCCATCAGTTGGACTTGTTCAAACAGGCTCAGTTCCCCTTAAGTACATAGTCAATTGGAAAATGCTGTGTGTGAGAGAAAGAGCACTTCAGAGCTGGTGTGGCGCTTTGTATCCATAGTACAAAACAGGAGAAGCTACATTTGTGTACCCTTCCACTGACTATCTCAGTTGGAGAACTTCTAAATAAGTGTACTGTGTTACATTTCACCTGTGCCTCTTGTTCATATTTGAAATTGAACAGATCTGCTATAAAAGTTCAGGAAGTTGGATGTTTATGCAATATGCCTCTCTTTTCAGGCATAAGCAGAGGTAAACGTCAAGCTGGTGTTTTGAAGGGAAATGTATTGGTTTAAATAAATTTGTTCAGGGGCAATAGTTATACATTCTGCTATTACTAAGATGTTTTTCCTATAAGAAACTGCTTTTGAAATAGAACTTTAACTTATCGACCCTGAGAATATACTTTTACCAAAATTCCCCAGGCAAATGTGGTCATTTGGAGTTTTGCTCCCCCACTCCATTCCCCTGCTCATTTTTAGTTTCTAGATCACCACCCACGTAAACAAATCTGTGTCACGTTTGTTTGTTTTTCACTTTTCATGAAGCAGCTCTGTAAAACATTTACAGAAGTTGATTGCATGGTGATGAGAGAAAAACAAAGGCCTGACACGGCTATCAATTGACTTTGGGAGAAAATTGCATTTAATTTGTTTGTTTGTTACCTCAGCAGTCCACAATAAATATTAAAATCACATTTAAAATATAGGACTGTACTGTGCATCCATTGCTGTAGATGTGTATTTGTCATCTGTTTGCAGTGTCTCTCTTCTCTTAAATAGTATAGAATTTCCCAGATCTAAACCTTTAAGTCCTGGGCCATAGACTTTGAAAAAGGGCTGTCAGCCAGCTAAAGATAAGTTAGCTAATCAACTGTTACACATTGCACACATTGATAACACTATGTAAAAAAATTAATTAGCAATCATGGGTTGGCTCCAATGGTACACATGTGAAAATGTTCAACAAATGGAAGAGTAGGAGTGTTGATTCACACTCTCTCTGGAACACTCCCACACTCTTCTAGAGGATTCCCCAGCCCTCTAGATCAGTGTTTTTTTAGGGGAGGACTCAGCAAGAATCTCCTCCCCTATTTCCATTTGTGGGAGTTGAAAATGCCCCGTTCCATGAGTGTAGACCTTTGGTTTAAATGTATTGCCTGGCTCTTAACTGACAAAATGAGTCAAATTAATATAGTGTAGTAACACCTCATTAAATATGCTTTTATGAGAATGACAAATAAGACAGTTTCACCCAAGTCAGAGATAAATTAACTTTACAAAAAGCAACAACCCAAAGCTAACGTTTGTTCTTGCAGGTTGTGGTGTGTGAGAGAAGATCTCCATTATTTCCATTGCGTTTATGAAGCAGACAATGCTATGACCTTTTTAGACTTGTGAGTTTAGTTCACAGTTTCTGAGCAGACTTTGTAGTATGCCTCTCTTCTCCCAACAACTTATTAATGTTTCAGACTCGAGAAATGTACATGGCTTATTCACAAGCACCCCATTTCTCACTGAGATATAGTGTTGTTGCTTTTCTTGGTTAGTTTCTTTACTCCTTTGCTCAATGAAGGGTACTTCTGGGTTTGAAAAAGAATTAACATTTTGCTTTAAAACTAAAAGCTAATGTCTAACTTTAAAGAATATATCTGGTCAACATTAAATTCACTATTCTCTGAAGTGCATTATAGGTGGTGACTGAGTGGTGTTTTACGGCATGCTCTGGTGAAAGTGATTTTGACCTCCTCATTCAGTTGCCAGCTTGCAGCTGTATTTGGGATTCAATGCACTGAGACGTTTACAGGCAATTTTTAACTGAGCTAACCCATGGCTGGATTGTGATATGAAAAAGGGAAAAGCCTCCTTTTCCAGTAACACTGGCGTGTGGGTCTCCATCCTTACCCTTACTGGTGTGGACTGTATTCCAGAACACTTAAGGTGCTACCAAATTCACAATAAATTACCAGCTATTTCATTACTGCTCCCCTCCCCCTGTTAGCTGCCACTTCATTACGGTGTAGTCACATTGAAAGCAAAATGCAGCTTACGCTCTTCCAGATCTTGCAATAATTCTATAAATTATTTACATTAATTTTACTTGTAGATTTGTTCCAAAGAATTGCATCTTTCCATTCAAGTTGCTCTTCTGCTAACCAAACATTTTAGTTTCAACTTCTTTCTGTTAAGTAAGAATGATAATAAAATAACCAGAATTTTTTTATTCACTCTGACAAAAGCAAAGTAACACATCATTAAATGTCACATTATTCTCTACTCAAGCTTGTTTATATCATTGTCTTCCTGTGATTTGCTAGCGTTTCATGATGCTTTATAGTACATGAGTGAGATGTTGGTAGTAAAATCTATGTCCCAGATTTTTATGGGACTGATGGAATGGAACTATATTGTGTGGTTTAAACCATCCTAGTTCCAGTGGTGAATGGCTGCTGTTGTGGAACTACAGAAAAGTCAATGCATAGGAGTAAACCAGATGATTACTGCAGCCCACCATGGCTTTTTTAAAAAGACTTCTTAATATTTATAATGATTTGCCACCATAATTTTTCTCCAGGCTGGGCCATGGATTGTAGTGTACCAGGTGCTTCATAACCACACCATTGGTTTTTTTCCATTGAGATGAGGGGCACAGAGGTCAAATGTCCTGTGGGTTTATTCTAGTTCGAAGATAACTGAAGAGCAGTATTTCTTGGGGTGGGGGAAATCTATGTAAAAGACTAGCAAATCATGGCAGCAAAATAAACAGTAATGTTAGAATATTATAAAGTCAGCAGTGTTTCTTACTTTACAATATTTTATGTCTTTCTACTATTAAGATAAATAGAATTTTTTATATTGTCCTCCCTTTAGATAGCTTATGCATTCTTCTTATTTGGCTTCAAGATTTGGTGAAACTGGAGTTGTATGTCTGAGTTGTTAATTACTTTATTATTTGGGCTTTCACTCCTTTCCCCCATGTTTCTGTTGTTCCCCAAAAACCCTTGTGGCTGTAAGTAAATTTAATTTGATTTTTCTTCCGTTGCAAATGCAGAAAATCAAACGTTCTGATAAGATTTGCATTGATTTCTGAAATTCTGAAGGGAAAATGTTCACACTGTCTGAAACATTTTAACTCCCAAGTGAACACAGACCAAGACTTTAGTGTATGTCTGATTGTGAGCTCAGATTACTCATTTTAAAGCAAGTAAAATGTTTCTCACTAGCTGAAAATAGCCCACGTTTGGAAGAGACTGTTAATATCACTTAATAGTAAGTTTTTGTGCTTGATCATTCTCATTATAAAACTTAAGATTCTGTAATTTGGGTGAGCATTGTGTATGTGTTGAAATGCTACAAAGGCCTGTGCTAAAATGACCTAGGAATATCGTTTTTTTTAAACACCTCAAATGGTATATTTAGCCTGTGTGCTAAAGATACTTTCTTTTTTACTGCTCTCAGGAATTGACAGTGTATTCAGACAGTACTCATACAATTCACAACAACAACATCACTCTCAACACACAAACACACACGTACTTCGACCTCTGTTCATAGTACAGCCTGAACATATTCGAAATTCCACCTTGGGAGGAAATCCAGCAAGCATCAAATGACTGAGCTATACCTTATTCCAATGAGAGTCTCACCCTGGTCATAAAAATATAGGTGAGGGATTGAGTGACGGTAGAAAGGTTGAAGATGACAAGACCCTTGGGATAATACTGGGCTTTCTTAATCCTCTTTTTTAAAACAGAAACAAAGAAGAAAAAGAAATGCAGCAGCTGAAGAGTTTCTCATGGAATGTGTTATTTCACCAATTTACGGTTCAATAACCAGCTGCCATAATATGTTAGGTTGGAAGCCACACTCAGGTTCAGTCTGGGCACCTCCTTGCATCCAACTGACAATTTAGTACATTGTTAGTTCAAGAATCATAATCTGTCTGCAAAGTTTCATGAATTTCTTCTGTTCGAGAGTATTACAAATTTGCATTGAGAACAAAAACTTGATGTCGCCTGTCTGCTAAAGATACTTCTTCTTTTTTACTGCTCTGAGGAATTGCCATAATGTATCAATCTATGTAGTGCTGATATAGTATTCAAGGCACAGAGCAAACAAACAAACAAAAACCAACCTACAATCATAATTTGGTTTGGTGTTTATAACGTACAGGTAACACTGAAATATTTTCCCACCATTGAAAATAGATTTATTTTATCATCTGAGTTAGAACTAATTTTTTCAATCCGCAGAAGAGGAAATAGATCCTCAGAGGGGAAGTTCTGTTTTTAGTTATAGCAGCTAACGAAAATAGGCATTTTGCTTCTTAATGCTGTGAATAAATTCAGAAAATGATCCCTGATTGTTAGTAATTATGAGTTGGCAAAATTGCTGGTATTCTATTGTCCCACCAACCCACCCCTCCCTGAATAAGCTATCTACAATACTCAGAAACTGTCAGTGTATAAATAAATGTATAATATGATTTCATTATTAATTTTAAAGATTACGGTACTGAAATTTTGAGCTTATATGCATATCCATATTTAAAGCTTGTTGAAGTTGGAAATTTCAGTTAAATTTTCCAGAAGCTTTCTGGAGTGATTTAGGAACCTAGCTTCCAAAATTAGAAACCTCTGCAGAGTACTGTTGTTGTTTTTGAGATAAAATCTCTCCAGGAAAAAATTAAGCATTATTGGAGAAATGCCATTGCCTTTTCTCCACAAAATTGCTATGTGATCATAGGAACATACATTTTCCATCCATGCCAGGAATAACTAGAATTATAGTGTTTAGATCTCCGTTTCTTGAGGTCACTCTCCTCTATATTAGTTCTGCTTTCAGAACAAAATATGTCAGCTGTAGGATCTAGTGTAGCCATTTTTTGAAAAATAATCAGTCATGGTTTTTGAACTTTCTGTGTTGGAGTAAAGTAAGATTTTAGGAACCAGATGTTGGTCACATAGCACTCTAGCTAGGACATAAAAACTTCATTTTCATTAGTCACAGACTATAAGCTGATCAAAAACCATAAACAGAGGAGTTTCAGATTCTTGATAATCCATTATGTTTCAAACTTTCATTTATAGTATCCAACTGGAGATTATGTACAATAACAACAGCACAAAATGTCTAATTTAGCTGCAGCCAAATCTGTGCAAGATGTAATACAGATTCTGATTCTGAGGACAAAGCAGAAAGTTTAAGAAATGATCAATTGAGATTCAGCAACTTACTCATTCGCAGAAGGGCTTTTTATTTGTCAGATCATGTGTGGGCATACGTCAGGCTTACAGGATGTACATTGTTTTGATCAGGGGAAGTATACTAGTCGATGGGAATATGAGCAGGAGGGTGCTGTTGCAGACATTGGTTGGTCGTTGTGGGAAACAGTGATGGAATAGGTAGACTTGGTCTGATTCAGCACAGCTCTTATTCTAAGCATACAGTCACCTTGTGTAAGCTTTAGTAGTAGTAGTAGTATTGAAGTCCTATGCTACATGAGGAATGGGCATACTTCAGACGTCCAGGATCTACTTTGCCTTTTTGTGTGTGAGAACATTGAAGTCCACCATTTGAAGTCAGGACAAGCATACATGTAGTAGCATTAAGAAACAAGGTGCGTCTGAGCCCATGGCTCACAGTCCTTTCACATAGAGATCCACTCGTGGTTTCTCACCAAATTTTATTGATTACAGCAGCCTAATTTAGAGTAGGGGGAGGCTTTTGGTTGTTGCTGTTCATAAATATTTGGGAGTCAGAAGCACTTGCAGATCTAATGCAAATCACCCAGAGATCTACTAGTGGATTCCAAGCTACATTCTGCTCACCCCAATTTATTTGTATTCCGTATTTTCCACAATGCATTGTACAATGCAACATTAACCCAATTGTAGGTCATTTAAAACATATTAAAGTTTAAAAAAACACAAGACATACTAGATGGTCAGTTAACAACATCCAGTACCAATAATAACATACTTGCATTAAACAATTCACAAAACAGTTTGTGTTAAGAGACCTAACAATAACAAACCTCATGCAAAAAAGGGAAAACTCAAACACAGGGCTTTTCGAGCAGCAGAACAAGACCCTCCTCCCATCAGTGTCCCATGTCCTGAGTAAAGAAAAAGCACCCTCATCTTCATGGCAACTGCACTGAGTGAGGCAAAGTGGAAGAAGCCTCTCCCTGGGCAGATGCCTTCAAGCTGTTCTAAAGAAGTGCCGACACCTTCATACACACCAAAAGTAGCAGAAGCTCCCTGACAAAGATTCCTAGTGCTGGGGGGTATGGCAAGGCAGGAAACAGGTGGAAACAGGCAAACCCTGATGGGAAACATAGTCCCCACTGTTTGTCGTATTTCTTCCCGAATTCAATCATTCCAGCTTCTGAGAGCACTAGTTCTAGTGTCATGTGAAGTGGAGCATTGGTAGCAAACATGTAGGCCAACTTTGAACCTTTGTGTTATCTTAAGCAAAGGCAGCTTCCTGTTTGCTTTTAGTGTGTGTACGTCTTTTAAAAGCTAGGCAGCATTAGTATGATATTGACATGAGGACTTCTGCTTGTTGTTGGTCATAGGATAATATCTCTGGCTGTTTCATCTTGCATAACGATTACTCATTTCGTAGTGGTAATCACTATGTGCAGGACACTTTAGATGCTAGATGGAAATCAAGGAAGAAATATTAAGTTTCAGTGTGGTAGGATCTTTGACTTTCTTAGTATGTTTCCTCTAGCAAGCACAGAAGGCTTTACGCTTGATCATAACTAGGTTAATTGGGCACCAAGTTCCACTGATGTCAGTGGAGTTGCTTTCGAATTGCAATAAGAATGTTAATTCTGAGCATTTCATTGTAAATGACAGCCTTGTTACTACTTCCACCTTTTGTGCATTGTGTTCTAAATCCATTTGGATTTTTTAACAGTGATTTGGAAATATGTATATAAACAGTGCTAGGAGACTTGAACTAGACATGATATATATATAATCTGAGAAAAGAGATGAGATAGATTAATGGACTTCTACTTTCTTTTTCTGCTCTTCCTTTAGCATTCTTAAGTCTCCCTTATTTGCCAACAACAGTCATGCAAAACTTTTTAAAAAATGACATTTGTACATAAAGTGCAATGAGAATGTAAGACAATTTTCATATAGGAAGTGCTTTAGAAATTACTTGTAATATAGTGATGAAAGATATTGATGGTGATGTAAATTCACCCAAGCTAGTCTGGAATTGCTAACTTCATTCACTCACATTTTCTTCACAGAGAGGTCATATAAACAATAACCATTATGAAACATGCTTCATATCAGTTCTTTTTCCTACATTTCTTTAGTCTTTTTTCATACTGTTGAAAATCTGGCTTCTTTTTAAAAGAATGGAACAACAGTGCAGTAATCACAGATGTAGTTCATTCTTGGCACAACTTTTCTGTCTTTGAGTTTTTTTCTGCTTCTGTCCAATGAATGACATCCTCTTTCCTTCCCATTGAGGCCCTTTATGCCTATCTGTGTGAGTGTGTGAGAGAGAGAGAGCGGGCGGGCGGGCAGGCGGGAAAATACTAGTCTGGTTGCAGGAAGGATTCAAAGTGAAAATTGGACCTCCCCCCACCCCAGGTGCTTGATCTACTGCTGCTGTTGAGGCAGGAATTTTAAATCACTGCATGCGCTGAGATTTTATATTTATACAATTTTTTATAAAACAATCCCAAGGCAGTAACAATATATTTATCATTATAAAATACTCAAGAGTCAGTCTGTCAAATTCAATATACAATGCCATTCAACTATCCTGCTCTGATACATAGGCCCAACTCAAAAGCCTTGGCAGAAAACAATTGTTTTCATTTGGTGCCATAGAGTAAGCAATGTTGACACCCATCTAACCTCCAAGGGGAGGGCCTTCCACAGCCTTTTGTTGAGGCTGCCATCAAGAAGGCCTTATCAAAAGTTCCAGAAATCTGGACTTCATTTGGCGATCATATAATTGGAAGGGCCTCCCCAGTAGATCTCAAGTCATGGGCAGGATGTTATAGGGAGAGGCACACATTTGGGTACATTTCAGGTCCTTTCCTCCCCCATACCCTGGCTTTGAAAAGGTACTGGTGACCTTTGCACAAGGTATGCTTTTCATCTGAGGTGTTGAGGCAGCACGAATGTGTCTTCTAAATGGTTCTTCTCCCTCTCTGTTTCTATTTCTTATACAGGAGATAAAAAAAGATGTGAAGAAAGAAACTCTTGCCAACAGAGCACCAGAAAAGTCTATACATGAAGTTTCCAATGGAAGTCCTTTACTGTTGTCTGAGACGATTATTAGAGCCTCCAAGAAAGGTAAAGAACATTTAATTATAAATTTTAATGAAGTACTTTAAGGAAAAATTATATTGCAAAGTTTCCAAACATAAAGGTACATATTAGGCTGGAAAAAGCTTTCAGATGGACACAGATGAGTGAAGCCAATTCAAGCATGCAGTTCCTGAGGTGGTCCACTCTTCTCTTTTGACCATACCACTTCAATTATTAAATTTGGGAGGTTCTTGCATATCTTTAAACCTACTGCTTCATTCCTGACTAGAACTATTTTAATAAGTAGCCATTAAAAAAGATTTCTCATAACTTAGGAAGTATTAAATACATAGATATAGTCTTTTATATAAATACTTGTCTAGAGTTTCCTTAAAACAGCTCCTTTTCCCTGTGGCCTTTACTGTCACCACATGATGAGATTTACATAAAGCTGGGTTATCTAAAGGGGTCCATTGTGTTGTGGTGTGACTCTCAACTGATTCAAAAGTACAGAAGAAGCCCAAGGTATAGTCTTTCCTAGCATATACAGTCCAGGTATGTTTAAAAAAAATGTCTGCCTGTATGCGGAAAGCACTTCCTAAATCTAACATAATCTTGCATTTGAATTGCACAGATAAAGTGGCTGCAAATGGTTGCTTATGGCATGTATGATTATCACATGGAAAGCTGGTTATCTGTAATATCTGGGTAGTGGTGAGAAGAATTTCCTCCCTCAAACCTCTGATTGGGTGTGGATGAGTGGTAAGAATTGTCCCACGACGTTGCCAAATGCCACAAATGACTAGCTTCCTACATAGTTATACTGTATGCACCCTGTGCTAAGCTTACAACTAGTAAGTGATCATATCCACCTGGAGATGTTCGATAAATGCTTCAGTAATTATTTATATGGAATCTTGTCTGTAGGTAATGCTTCTTCATAAATACTTTATTATCCAAGTATATGATTGTCACCTGCGAGAGGGTTGGAAGGGGTCTGGTTCCCAGGCAGAGTTCTAAGGAAAAGTCACTCCTGGACTGGTGGTGGGCTCCAGGGTCTGGTTGGGAAGCTAATAGACTGCACCAGAGTCCCACCAGCTAAGCCAGCAGTATTCAGAAAGCTGACAGGCAGTGTTTTGAGTATGGTGGGGCAAAAATATCTCTGAGGGGACTTTAAAAATATAAGGGGAGAGCAGACAGGAAGGAGAAAATGCAGCAGAGGAATATGGGGAAGTGAAAGAAAGCTAACATACTGAA
This sequence comes from Elgaria multicarinata webbii, assembly GCF_023053635.1. Taxonomy (NCBI): domain Eukaryota; kingdom Metazoa; phylum Chordata; class Lepidosauria; order Squamata; family Anguidae; genus Elgaria; species Elgaria multicarinata. Next base: position 58,233,996 of record NC_086175.1, on the reverse strand, counting down.
ATAAAGAAGGCCAGGGGGAGGAAAAGAGAGTTTGAAGGGAAACAAAAGCAAGAGGTGGGGAAAGCATTCCAATGGGACTGAAAAGCATTTGCCTATAAAGCAGCGGTTCTCAACCTGTGGGTCGCGACCCCTTTGGGGGTCGAAAGACCCTTTCACAGGGGTCGCCTAAGACCATCGGAAAACACATATTTCCGATGGTCATTTATTTGTAATTAGAAATAAATATTTCACAATATATAATTATATATTGTTTTGTGATTAATCACTATGCTTTAATTATGTTCAATTTGTAACAATGAAAATACATCCTGCATATCAGATATTTACATTACGATTCATAACAGTAGCAAAATTACAGTTATGAAGTAGCAACGAAAATAATTTTATGGTTGGGGGTCGCCACAACATGAGGAACTGTATTAAAGGGTCGCGGCATTAGGAAGGTTGAGAACCACTGCTATAAGGGCAGGAGTCAACTTGTGGGGAGGGCAAGAGTGACTGACTGAATGATCCCAGAGCCAAATGCTCAGCATTCTCTCATCTTTCTCAACCCTACTCTCCCATGTAGAAGGGTGAGGAATTACTAGCATAAAACTTAGTTCCTTTCAAGTGGGAGGTAGCTTTGCAGCTTCTGCCTCTTCATACTTTTACCATACAGTTTTGCTGACAAGGAAATCTCATATATTGAAGACCTTTGAAGAACATGTATTCCAAATACTTACCTCATAGAATCATAGGATAGTAGAGTAGGAAGGGGCCTATAAGGCCATCGAGTCCAACCCCCCACTCGATGCAGGAAACCACCCTAAAGCATACCTAGAGCTAAGTTCCCCCAATTTGATGAATGGAAAACGAGTACCATGTTGACTAGGTTTACATTGTATCTAACTTTGCTTCCTGAAAAAAGACTGTTTATTTTGATTTGGTAAGGGCACTGTATTTGTCTCTTGGCTATGAAAGGCATAGATAATGGGGGTAGGGGAGATTGATGGGCTGCTACCACTTAGACTTGTTACAATAGTATATTATCTGTTTTGAAAATATATTGCATTTTTACCTCAGTGCTTCATTGCAATGAGTGCCATGTTGACTGGGGTTTTCTTAATGCCAATGTCCCCCTCTTTTACTTGCATTATAGTACGATGAAATAAACAAGTGCTTATCTAATATATTTCTGCTGTGCAAAGATGCTGAAGTTTCCACTAGTTACCCATGTAACATTTGTTGTAAAAGGAATACAACATCAAAAAGTTTTAGAAGCGTAAAATTACAATGCCAGCTCATTCAGTTCATGAATTAAGTAGGCAAGGTGCCAATTGCAGAAAATGGCATTGTTGCTCTTGAAAATAAAGAATCTTGGAATGGTTTGGACTGCTCTTGTAACACACGTTCTGACTTCTTTCCATCCTAAGAATGAATGTCATCCCATAGGACATGCTACAAGAATGAAAATAACCTATTAATGTCTAGGTATGCCTTGCTTTTTTAAAGTTAAGAATTGGGACAGCAGCAGTTCCCATTTTCACATTTAAATGAGAAAGATATGTTTGCCTCGGTTTGGTATCTGGTTGGACTTCTTTGACCAATTGCTGAATCTGTGACTTGCCTGCCTGGAATATCAGATTGTGATCTGGTGGATACACTAAGGGCTTCCCCACATGAGACTTTTATCCTGCAATTGAGCTTGGTTAGTCATGGAAGTTTGCAGGTCCTTTACATGAAGTAGTCAACCACCAGTGCCTCTCTCATGCTTTCCGAGCATTTTTGCAACTTAATTTGAAACAGAAATAATTTGGCAACAAAAAGAGCTAATTTCAATCTGTTTGCATTTGTCCTATTTAAAGAGGAAGTGCCACTATATCTACAACTTAAAGCAGTTTGTTGCTAGAGCAGTAGCAGTAAAATAAATCTATTTACATCTCTGTGATTCATAGAGCTGTTAAAAGTAGCATTCTGAAAGGCTAATGATGAGACTATGATGGGATTTTAGGGTGCAGATTTTAATTATGATAAGATTTTAGGGTGCCCTACCAGGATTATCCCAGGAATAAACTGTGGTGTTCTGTTAAAACAATTGTCCCATAGGATGAGTTTATATGTTATATTTTGTATCACTATGTGAAATTTGTGATTGTATCCCAACATTATACAGGTACTAACTATCATCCTCCCACCCACCCCAATGCCCTCCAGATATTTTGGAGTACAATTCTCAAGATTCCTGACCATTGCCCATGCTGGCTAGGGCTGATGGGCATTGAAGTCCAGAACATCTGCCAGTTAGTAAGGTTGCTAACTATAGAAGATTTACAGGGTTTAGGGTTAGAAATCTCTTATTTTCAAAGTGCAGCCTTCCCTACCTGGCGCCTTCCATGTGTGCTGGACTACAACTCCCACCATCCTCAGCCACCATCACAATGCTGGTTGAAGATTATGGGCATTGTAGTCCAGCAAATCTGGAGGGCACTAGATTGGGGAAGGCTGATACAGTGCTATCAGTGTGTATAGTGCTTTCCAGAGTACAAGACCATCAGTCCCTGCACCAAGGAGTTTGCAGTCTAAAATTCCTCACAGGGTCAACAACACGAAGGCGTTGCAGAACGCCTTTTGTAGCAGGAGTCAAGTCTCAGTGGAAAATTAGGGTTAGCGTTGAAACACATTTTAGGGTTAGGGTTAGGTTTGAGGAGGCATGGCTCCCTGGAGAGGAACCATGGTGATGGAATTGCCTAGCAGGGTGAGACAGACTGAGCGGGGCAGCAGGACACCTTGCAGAACTACTTATGTGGCAGGAGTCTTGTCTCAGTGGAACATTAGCGTTGAAAGTCATTTTAGGGTTAGGGTTACGGTTGAGGAGGCATGGCTCCCCGGAGAGGAACCATCGCCATGGAATTGCCTAGCATGGCCAGAGAGACAGAGCGGACTACCAGGACACCTTGCAGAACGACTTTTGTGGCAGGAGTCATGTTACAGTGGAAGGTTTAGGGATAAAAATCATTTTAGGGTTAGTGTTGAGGAGGCATGGCTTCCTTGCGGGGAACCATGAATATGGAATTGCCTAGAAGAGCCGGACAGACTTACTGGGCCACAAGGACTCCTTGCAGAACTAAAAGCTCAGCTAAAAACTTTTCTTTTTCCTAAAGCTTTTAAAACTTGATGCTGTTTGGACTTTATACTTTTATACTGTTAGTTTTACCCTACCCTGTGCCTGTTTACCCTACCCAGTGCCTGTTTGCATTCTCTTCCCCTCCTTAACGCTCTACTATGATTTTAATAGAATGTAAGCCTATGCAGCAGGGTCTTGCTATTTACTGTTTTACGCTGTACAGCACCATGTACATAGATGGTGCTATATAAATAAATAATAATAATAATAATAATAACTACTTATGTGGCAGGAGACTTGTTTAGGCTGAGTTACAGTAGGCCAGGCACTAGGAATCTGTACCAAAGGCTTCATGGAAAAGATGGGTTTTGAGAAGAGATTTGAAAGAAGTAAAAGAGGTGACCTTGTAAATTTTCAATTAAACTGACTATTCTAAAACTGACGCTGGAATTGATTTCACATGTAGAGCTTATTTTTAAAGCCCTCTTTTATAAAAGCACAAGTGGCCTCTCTGTATTTTTATTCAGTGCATCTATTACATTTTTATCCTGCCCTTCCTCTAAGGAGCTCAGGGTGGCATGCATGGTTCTTTCACCTTCATAGCTTAACCTCACAGCAACCTTGTGAGGTAGGTTAATTGGAGAGTTGGCCCAAAGCCATCCAGTGAGCTTCATGGCTTAGTGGAGATTTGAATCTGAGTCTTCCTTGCCCTAGTTCAACATTCTAACCATTACACCTTACTGGTTCTAAAATTGCACCAACCCTGCTCAGGCAATTGTGAAAAATATGCAACTTAAGCATTTTATTATTTGAATATTAGTGTTGTTTTTGTTGCTACACTGTACTGTTTTTCAGGAATCCAGCATATAGTTTGAGTAATACAATCTCTTCAGTAAAGTAGTGAAGGAATGAGTTTCTTCAAGATTTGTGCTTAATGGACCAGAAGAAAATGGGGAACAATTCTCCAAAGATATGAAGCCTATGAATGCCGATGGGGATAAATATCAGAAACACTGACAGCTAGTGTTCTGAGTCATGCAATATAAAACTAGAATACCCATGGTCCAACAATCCATCTTAAATTTATCAAACAAGAGGGTGCATATTGGTGTTTGTGTAGTTCAGTGATATTCACTTCCTTAAGAATGTAAAATCAGACTTAAGATCTACTTTACGTAGTCCAGCATTTTCTGAAAGGATCCCAGCAACCAGTAGCAATAGGTGGTCCAGGAGTGGTCCATGTACTGACTGTCCATTCCAGCTGTATAATATCAACCTTTTATACTTCAAGGACAAGAGTCACCACCCATGGGCACCATAGCACCCGCAGATACCTCATTGTCATATACATACACACACATACCCATTGCCACTCCTGGCTGCCACCCCACTCAGCAGCTAGGAAGCTGATCTCTTGATATGCATACTTCCGGCTTCCTCACTGCTGAGGTGAGCACAGTGGGTGGCAGAAGTGTGTGTGTGGGTGGAACAATAGGGGTGAGAAGGGAGGTAGTCACTGTCAGGCTTTAAATTAATGGAAAGGCCTTTATTCAGTTATAAGTGCGCACAACCAGTCTGTGTAGGCCCACTGCAGAAACTTTGAGCTCCTCCCACCGACTTCCTGTGTAATTAATACCACACACTAATGCTACAAGTATTTTTTCAAATCAGATTTTAATACTGTGGGACAGACTTCCCCAACTTGGTGCCCTTGAGATGTTTTTGATTACAACTCCCAGAATTCCTGACCATTGGCCATGCTTGCTGGAGCTGATGAGAATTGAAGTCCAAAACATCTATCTGGAGGGCATCAGGTTGAGGAAGGCTGCTCCTGGGGTGTTTGGTTTATCCACAGGGAATCTCCTTGTTGTTTTCAGAAAATCCTACTGAGAATGTTGTTGTGTTTTAGTGAGACACCCAGGAGACATTCATGAAGGTATTGCAGACAAGTGACGTTTGATCATTAGAAAGAACAAGCTAGTACTATACAGGGACTGTATTACAGAATAATGGAAGTACCTAGGTAAGAAAGCCATATTGGGGAAGATACCCCCCCCCAAAAAAAAAAGACATTTAAAGCCAAATATCTAATCTAATGAAATGTTTGATGATGATGTTCCAGAATATAAGCCCTGACAACCAAAGTCACGGGTACATTTTCACTGTGACATTTTTGGAATATCCATTTGGTGTTCTAAAAGATTTGGCATTTCTGTGTGTGTGTGTGTGCTTGTGGAAGTAATGGAAGGCTCCATCTGGCATTTGGCAGCTGGACCTCTGGGATCTGGAGCACTAGAATGAAAAGAAGCACATTCTCTTGCAACAGCAGCAACTTTAAATCCTAGTAATTTTTAATAGTGTTTCAGTATGCCTGGCCTTGTACTAACCATTTAATTTTTAATCTCCTCTGCAATTCCACTTCTATGTAAGAGATTAAGAAATGTCACAGTATGCCAAAAAACATCAACTGAAAAAGGAATGCTGGGTAAAACAGGGAAATTGACTATACCAAGTCATTGTGTTAAGACTTGTACGAAGTAGGCAAATTTTGAGGAAACAGAAAAAAAGGGTGACATCAAAGATTTTTCTCTCTCTTCATTTTATAGGGTAAGCCTTCCTGGCTCCTTACAACTTCAGAGGCTAAGGGGTGAAAATGGAGATATGGTTTATTAAAAAAAATAATTACCAACGCATTTTGGACCCTAAGGTCCTTCCTCAGGGTAATTCAAACAAAAGTGAGATATCAATTCTCTTATGGACCTACGGTCTCCTATGCTTGTAGCCTTCATGTTCTGGTTTGGCCTCTCTGCCTGCAGTGCTGCACTGGTGGCAGGAACGTCAGTGGTTTGCCACCAAATCAAGTTATATAGTGGTTCTTGCAATGATCAGCTGGAATTGAAACAACTGAAGGAGAGGAGCAGCAGTGGAGCTGGTCTCTCAGCCGAGGCAACAGAATTGCCCTTCTTCCAATCTCACCTTCTGCTTCAGCCAAGGCTTTCTAGCCTATCATGTGTTTAGAGTCTACAATGAAAAGCCTCTAAAAATAAGATAGCTAGAGGCATGAGAGATTCTTCTGGACCTTACCCACCTGTATAGAGATCAGTTGTTAAGACTCCAAATGATGCCCTATTGAACTATCAGCTTAATTCAAATTGATATGAAGCTGGTAGGTTCTTTAGTTCTGAGAGGAATATAAAAGATGCTATGTTCTTGTATGGGTGTGTTCCCCCACCCCCCATTTCTGTCTTTCTGTTCCCATGATGAATTTGTGACAGAGGTTTGCTGAGTGTTGGGAACCTCATATCCCCCCTCTCTTCCTTTGTTTACATGAGGTAAGCCACTATGGCTGTGTTTAGGAACATCTGCTGTATGAGAGTGTTGTCTTTATCATTTTTAGACACTTGAAATATTATGTAGCATAAAATTACAGAGGGTGAGAACAAGAGATAGACACTTGATTCAACAATCTCATCCTCGCAATGAGTTACAGTGAGGAAGGCCTGCAAAGGAAAAAGCTATATCAACTTTCCCTACCAGACTTGTGGTCAGTGAGGGAAAATCCAATAGTGCAAATGCAATTTTGGAGATGAGATTAAATCTGGAATGTCTGTGTCAGGAAACTAAGAGATGAAAGGCCAGTAGTCAATTCAGGGTGCAGCTGTGTGTCCACAGTGGGGAGAGAGATGGACTGGAAGGGGCTTGCTGGAGAAAGATAAGCAGCTGAGGGCATAAAGGAACAAATGTGTAAAGGTTTATAGGCAAGGGTCTCAGTTTCCTTGAAGATGGAAATTGTGTTCAGTATCTGGGACCAAAGGGGGTGTGATCTGGTATGGGAGGAACATCGGAAGGGAAAAGTAAAAGATTAAAGCACATGTTGAGGAGAAATCCTTGTGGACAGGTTCTAGAGAAATGTGAAAAGTTCAACTGCATTTCTCCATATACTGTTAGATTTGGACTCTGGCTATATATTTTTATAATGCTAAATCCATTTTTAAATTTCTGGCATGCATTTCAAAAGCCAGGATATTCACAAATGCAGTCATGTTTTTGAAAGCATTCAAACAGAACCCCCAACTAATGAAAAAAGACTGGAAATGGTATTTATTTTAAAATAAGTGAATTTTAATTGGGTTTCAGCCACCATTCTTCACTCTAGCTATAATATGCTGTAACTCTAAGTCATAAAACAATCAACAATTTTCCCTTCAATAGCAAATTTGTATTTATTTCTAAAGGTTTGGAATCTGACATTGTAGAAGATAGTTCGATTTGTTTGAAGACATGAAAACCTCCAGAGAATGGAATATACAGTTTTACAGCCTTGAGCTTCAAAATGCAATGACTTTAAAAATCATGATGGAACCACTATGTTTTCCTTGAGATTCAGCCTGTCTTTAGTTTTGGAAAATTACACATCTCAGCTGTAAAACTGATTCTGAAACTGAATTATGGGGTATAATGGCCTCCTTTCTTTACCGTGTCTGCCCCCTTGTGGTAGCAGGCTTTTTTTATATGGTGAGAATGGAGAAAGTGCAAGTTGGTATAGCAAATTTTGTGGCAGAATTTGGAGATTGAAATGAAGATTTTTCAGTTTACTGTATTGTTGGACGTAAGAATTCACAGCAACATGCTAAGCACCCAAGTTTCTGCTGCAGAAGTTAGTTTACAAAGTCAAACATTGTGCTGTACTGGTAGGCTTACTTAGCGCCAAATTCTATGCACATCTTTGCTGAAATTGTACCAATGAAAGTACATTTGTGAGGCCAAGTTAAGGTGGGGCTAGCCTTTTATAGGCTCTGCCCCCACACTTGCCTCACCTGGCCCACATGCATAGGACATGCAAAGCCTTTATTCTCCTCCTCCCCACCCCACAACGCCCATTTTTCCTGCCCAAGCTGATCCGGCTGGGAAAAATAAAACTGCCAGTATCATAATGCTTTTATGCAAATCTATATAGAGCAACCACCCTTGGAATGTATGTGTGTGTATATATGTGTGTGTGTATGTTTATGAGGGAAAGAGAGAGAGAGAGAGAGAGAAGAAAATCAATTTAGATTTCAATCTGATGCTTTTAAACTTGGCTTTGCTCTCTGAGGCAAATCAGCTGTTCTTTAGAAAAATCAGATATTCAAAGGGTGTGATGGTGTACGTTGCTAAGGATGTAGGCAATGTAAATAACTTGCTTTTATATGCCTATGAAACAATTTACAGTCTTGAATAGAAAAGGTGTTGAAATTTGTTTTACACCAATAAAGGGCTTTCATCTACTTAAACCACTCAAAACAACTAAAAAAAAAGGTTTTCTATTAAGTCATGATAGGTTAATTTTTAATAACATGTTTAACTGAACTTTTGTAAATGGGTTAAGGAAGTGGAAAAAGAATCTAATTCTCTGTATGCACCCACGCAGTACCAAAACACAGTATTTTATTTAAACATTTAAGAATTGCTGATATGCTTGGTATTTAGTGAGAATTCATGTGGGAAATGTGCAAACTGAAGTGAAAGGCATTAAATGATTAAACCAACACTTCTGTGGGCTACAGGAATTATTTAGTTGTATGGCAGATAGCAGGGAAATTGCATGGCTGGGAAGCATGGTCATAGCTGCAAAGACGCTCTTACAGGGACAATACTGATTTGCATATGGTGTTGGAGGAGGTGGACCTCTGAACTTGTGAAGAATCAGAGCTTAGACAGGAGAGAAATGTAACCCCCTTCAATACAAACAAGAAAAATGTTACTGTTGCTTTTACTGAGACATGAATGGTGGGGGCGGATCTCCAGTGATGCAGACTTCTGAACTTGTGAGGAAGTGTTTGATTTCACGCTGAGAGAGGGGAGGGGCTATGCCAGAGAGGTGGACAACCGATAACACCCTGCCAGGATGCACCCACTTTTGAAAACGACATATAGCATTATGCATAAAGAGGAAAATGGCTGTATAAAGACCCCATTTAAATCCCCAAAAGAATCCAGAACAGGAAGAAGCAGCAAATCACGGGAGAAAACGCCAGTCTGAAGACGCTCTTAGTGCTGATACAACAGTCCTGCAGTACTCCAGGCTTATGGAAGTGTAACCCCTTTGGGCTGTTTGCAACACAATAATCCGTTTTGGCCCTGAAACGCTGCAATGGGAGATTCTGAGGAGATTTTTGTGAGGCAATTCTGAGGGAGAGTGCAATGCCAGATCTGTATGTTTACTGTGCAGTATTTATATAGTAATATAAGCTTTAATTTGAATATGGTTTTTGGGAGGAGCCCATGTAAGAATCATGCAAGTTCAAGAGGCTTCATGTTAATTCTACTGGATCTTTACCTAACCCTTATGGGAAAGCAAAGCCAGTGTGGTATAGTGGCTAAAGTGTTAGGCTGGGAGTTGGTTGATCCAGGTTCTAGTCCCCACTTGGCCATGGAAACCCACTGGGTGACTTTGGGCCAGTTGGTAGTGGGGAGGAGGAGCAACCTAGGGGGTGGGTGGAGGAAAAGACTAGGGGAGACAACTATGGCATTTTCTAAAAATTCCAAATGTGTCTACAGTACGAAAAGGGTTGGGACCCTAGTTTAATCACTAGGTGGCACTGGCTGTAGTTTTATCTTAGTAGAGTCGGGTGTTTCCTGTTGTTCTTGTTTGAGAGAGCTGATAACGTTGTTATCCAGCTTCCTGACTGGTGTGTCCTCTAAAGTATCCATAACAAGCTGTAAGTTAGTAAGAGCTGTAGCTTTATAGCAGTTCTCCAAAAACCACTATTAGTTAGTTTTTCAATTTCATACTTAGACAGAGAAGATTTATTCTAGACATTTGTGTGGGTCTGTCAGTTACTGCCATGATAATTAATGATCTCTTCGTTACAGTGTAATAAATTAAACATAGGTGGTTACTTGACAGACAGATAAAATCTAGAATAGCAGTTGATCATGATTGAGCTCATGGATTATTTATGTAGATTTTATTGCAAAGAAATTGATTTATCTCTTTTGGAGATGGTGAAGTTCTGGTGGGTGTTACCTGGCTCATACAACTGTTATCACAACTGCCTCCCAAGTCAGGGTACTGAGTTACTTAAAGACTCCCTTGCATTTTTATACAGCTTTCTTTGTTGTAGGGGTTTGTGTGTATGTGTGTGTGTGTATTGAATCCAAACACAGATATCAAGAGCTAGCTCCATCAAGGGACAAAGGTTGCTTTTATACAGATCTGAAATTCTATCAAAACTCGACAGTGTTAAGATAACATAAACATGGTATTAGTACTTTTAAGTAGGAATCAACATTTTTATTGGATTGCATAATGGCACTCCATTTGTGTAGAAAATGTACCATCTGGAAATTATTCAGGTGAGCTTGATATTTTTTTATCCTGGCAAACTTACTTTGATTATGTTAACAATAATGATTCTAAAGGACCTACATACAACCCAGCATTATGATCTTCCCATTTGAGAAAAAGCCAGGGCTGCTGCTGTTGTCTTTTTGCACTGTGCTGCAGTTGCCTGTGTCAAACTCCGGCTCTAGTGGCTACACAGGAGAATAGCTGTATGCTAACTCAGGCTGAAGCATCCTTCTTTGGCATACACCTAAGAATATGCGAGCTGCATTCTGTTTCCATAATGGCCAACCAGATTACTGTGGAGAAGCTGACAAGCAGGATATGAGTGCAATAGGCTTTCCTGCTCATTCTTCAAACTCACACGTATAAGATCTCCACAACAAAAACTGAAATGATAATATAGAAATTATTTAAAAGTTGGGTAGGACACCATATATTTATACAATAAAGAAATTCACAGATCACATAAATCTGCACTGGACTGAGTAAGCTGTACACCTAAGATGGTGCACTGTGGCACAGAATTAAGGAGCTGTCAGCTATATGAAAATCAGGTATGTTGCTCTTGTTCAATTTAAAAAAATGGGGATAGGCAAAAAAAAGTGGGGGAATAATACCTATTAAAGGTACACTGTGGCTGACACCTCCAAGTCAAAAAATAATATTCGAAGTGTGGCATAATCAAGGCAAGAACAGGCTTCCTGGCAAAGGAGTGATGGAATTGCTGGTCAGCAGCTGAAGAGCAGAGCAAGGACAGAGAGTGATGTGATTGAAACAAAAAGTTAAACATGGGCTTAAAACTCTGCCAGGCAAGTTCCTAGTATCTATACTTGGCTTCTCCAGTCAAGATGCCATTTACTGCCTGCCTATCAGTTCAGCCAGTATTTGAAATCACTGTTCCTGCTAGACATGGATATTAGTACTTTTCCTGGGCTGTAAGTAAATTAATTATGCCGCTCCATTTTACTGCTCCTTGATCTTTTCTAAATTATAGTTGGGAGTTTTTTTAATGCTATGTTTTAATGTGCTTTTAATATTGTATCATAATATTGCAAACCGCTGAAAGATTTTAGTATACTCAGCCGTATATAAATGCCACAAATAAGTTACATAAATAATCATATTTATTCTCAGATGGCTACTAGGCTAATTCTAAGTCTTATGCACACATTCTTGATAACTTCTTTGGGGCAATTTTCAGGACAGCTAGGGATAAAATGAATAAGGATAACATCTGACATAATATTAAAAGGGTGTTTATATCCAATTTCTGTTCTTGGTAGGAAAGACCCTAGAAGCATTGCCAGATGTATATTTTGCATACAGTCTCATTCAGGAGTTCCATCTTTCTTAAGCTTTTGTCTTCCATAAGGATTCTTAATTTTCAAGCCCACCCGGTAGTTGTACCTAGTGTTTTTTTATTTGCAATTTCCCTGGTCTTTATTCTCCAAACAGAGCCTGTTCTTGTTTCCCTACAAAGACTAGTTTTCTAGATTCCAAATGAATCCTGCTCATGAAATCCCTCTGTGTGGGACAAATTTACTTGGATAACCTGTATCACATTTTATTTTTCAACCTAACTGGTACTCAGAATATCATTTGGGAAAATCTTCACATGGGAAGATCCTTAGTCTCGGCTTACATGAGAAGAACAAAACTGAACTTTCCTTGGCTGCCCTACCCATCTTTAGTTTTGAGACAAAATTGAGCACAACTCTTAAGCTGGAAAATATGGGAGGAATAAATGTAGGAATAAATGACAGCCTTGTATACTCGTTTTATTGCTGTCTAAGGATTTTCAAGTGGCAGAGTAAATCATTCTTAACAGTGGCATCCCAAAATTAATGATTACAGGTTCATACTCCAAAAGGCCTTAGAATGAAGCCAGCAGTTCAGGCAACATTTTATGGACTTTTATGAACCATCTGCAGGCCAGACTGCACTTTCCCTTACACCTGTGCACCAGATTAACTTGCAATGTGGCTGTGGCATGAAGAATACATGACAATGTAATGGGAGGATAACAGATACATAATCTGAAATCCTTTAGTTGAAATGACTATGTACCACAAGAAAAAAAGTCAAGCTTGGCAGCCAGAGACCAAGTTGGGTGTTCAGAATGATAAATCAAGAAAACAAAAGTTGTTGTTTTATTCCTAGAATCAAATGGCTGGAATATATGAAAGGCCAATCTAGCCCAATCCTGCAACCTGAAGGCAGCACTGAGCCACTTGTATGCGCATCAAGACATTGACATCCAGGGTTTTTCTACATTAGGCTTTTAACCTGCCACTTTACCAAGATTTATTTATTTATTTATTTATTACATTTATATACTGCCCCATAGCCAAATCTCTCTGGGTGGTTTACAAAATACTTTTGCTTCTAGATTCTTTGTGGGATTAAGATTGGCTCCTTTACACATGTTTTTTTCCCATCTGTTTTCTTTCTCTGCCGTTTTATATGTTCCATTATGCAAGCACCGGGTGGTGCCATGGTATAATGGAATTGTGCAAATACATTAGGGTTTCATGACACCATTTATGGATCTACCAGACATTCTTCATTAGAACCCTCCACTAAAATGGTTCCAGAGAACAGGAGAGACCATGGAGGAGGAGGACATTTTGTAAAGTACCCACAAACTACTGTGAGTAAGGAATCATGAGCGCACAATAAATGCCTTATGTAGAAAGGTTTTCACTGTGGTCAAGGAGCTTCATCTCCTTTCTGTCTTAAAACAGAATGAAAGACAAAGCTGTATGGACAACCTGACGTTACAATTGAATAGGAATTGCCACTGCAGCTTCTTTTGGGCTCCCAGATTCAGTGGAGTGGGGGATATAGAGATGGGGGGAAATTGGGGGAAAGATGATGGACCAGGCAACCATCTGCCCCCGTAATTAGTACTAAGACTCCCCTACAGATTATTAGCAAGTTTAATAATCTAATTATGCTGCTTGGGTAACATCTACCTCTGTGGGACTGCTTTTGGCATGATTCCTGTGGAGGCACAGTCATGAAAGTCTAATGTTGACCTCCAAGTAGGTTTTGTTTTATTTTCAAAGTGACAATCCTGCAGTTCTCCAGAAAATCCCCCTCCCCCCCCCCCGTGTGTGTATTATAAAACCATATGTACCTACCCGGACCTTAAGATCATCTACAGGGGCCCTTCTCCGTGAGCCCCTGCCAAAGGAAGTGAGGCAGGTGGCTACTAGGAGGAGGGCTTTCTCCGCTGTGGCACCCCGGTTGTGGAATGAGCTCCCCAGAGAGGTCCGCCTGGCGCCTACACTGTACTCCTTTCGTCGCCAGCTGAAGACCTTTTTAGTCACTCAGTATTTTAACACTTAATTTTAACTTAAATTTAAATTATACTGTTTTAACTCTGTATTTTAACCTTATATCAATTTTGCTGCGTGGTTTTATCCTGGTTGTGCTTTTTATATTGTATTTTGTATTTGTATTTTTAACTTGTTGGTTGTTTTATGATGGTTTTAATTTTTGTGAACCGCCCAGAGAGCTTCGGCTATTGGGCGGTATAAAAATGTAATAAAAAAATAAAAAAATAAATAAAATTTTCACATAACTTTTCTAGACTTATCCCTCCACAGGAATTGCTTTTAAATCACCCCAATTAATTAAATTTAAATATATTTGCATATTACTAAAACCTAAATAGGTTCAACCATTCAAAATTTTTGAAAATAGACCTTCCCCTAGATCTTAAGGTTTGTTTATATACTGAATTAAAAAAGATTGGTGTCAAGAAAAAAGAAGGTACTACTTTTCCATTTAATATTAGCAGAAAGAATAATCTATGGTAAATATCAGGAGAGCAAAGAGGGCCCTCACCTGTGAGAATGATATGTTGAGCTCTGGGGTCTTGCAAAGCTGAATAAAATCACCTGGGCGGGGGTGTATCTTAAGCAAGGGAGAGTTCGTGAGAAGAAATCTGAAGGCGAATGGGGGCCTTTTAGAGTTTTTTTAGAATGTAAAACAGGGAAACTTGGGGTAACCCTTCCCACAAGAGAATTAATTTCTGTAAAGATATGAAATATTTAATTGATGGTTTTCTGATTGTTAGAAGGGAAGTTCGCACTTAAAATATTTTTCTTTTTCATTCCTTTGTCGAAGAAAACCCCACTGATTAAAACTGTCCCATGCTAATGAACCAACTTACATTAGCTTGATTGATCTAGCTATTAAATTTACATCGCTACTTAAAATACAGTGAGAAAATTAATTTTTTTAGGAACATCTACTATGAATAAAACATTTTAAAGACTCATTAAATTTATTTGTCATGCTCTTCAAAGAACTGTTTTCATGATACATTTTTCTAACTTTTGCCTGTGTTGACTCATTTTGGTAGCTGTTCAAATTCTCTGTGCTGTAAGCAAATTTTCAAACATATAGCTTTTAAAGATAAGGTCTGGTTTCCAAGGAGACGTACTAGCATAGTGCAGGAATAATAGAATTAGTTTACATATTTCTTAAAGTATGTTTTGATTTGGCTTAGATATTTCAGGATGCCGGAGAAATGCTTAGTGTTGTTGGCTGAAATATAACATTTTACAATAAATATAAATATATAATATAACATGTCAAATGAAAATATTTAATAAAAAATACATTAAAATAGGTTTTTAAAATTTCTATTCAGATTAGAAATTATATAATCTCTGTTACCCTAGTTCTCAGTTCCAAATAAACACATTTTTAGACTTCTTGTCAGTGTAAGAAGATGGGACATAAACACATTTGTTTGTTAATAATAATAATAATATATTTATTTTTTACCCGTTTGAAAAGAAAACATTTGTTTCCTCAGCAGGGAGTAGACAGGAAGAAAATTTGGATCACATGAAGCTCAGTTGAAAATGTGCCACAATTTTTATTATTTCCAGCCTCCATAATTTTTATATAAAATGGGCAGCCCAGCTGATGATAGGGAAACCAAATCAGTCTTGACATTGAGAAACAGTACAGTATGTTACATTGGAAAGACAATAAATATTCAGATAGATTTTTTGTGGGAGGTTAAAAATCCAACCCCAACAACCACTGCTAACACCTGCCAAAATGGAGGCCTGGTAAAAGTCCCTCCCATTTCTATCAACGATCAACCATATTTCATAGCAAAATCTGATGACCCACTCAAGTTGCACAAAATGGGTAGGTGGAAAGGCAGGACTGGCAGGACTCACACTCTTCTGTATCAGGCCTCCTTTGGTTCTCAAGGGCTGGACCACAGAAAAGTGTTAGCCTTTCATTCTTTTGTTGTACACAAATGGTTCTCCTCACCAAGGAAATGTGGGTCAAATTAGGTGTTATTTAAAGACATAGCTGTTTTTCCTTTTTTACTTAAAAGTAAGCACATGGACCCAATCTGGGATGAGGCTCTACTGCAGGAAGGTAGGGGGACATTAATGCTTTGCCCCCCACTATAATAGTGAACCAGATCAAGAAATACACGTAATATTTACATTGCTAAAAAGTGATAAATTTATTAGTGTTTTGGATATTTTCTGACCCTCAAATGTTTACTCTAGAACCTTGTAAAGATGGAAGGGTAATACTGGCCTTTGTTCTTCCCTATTTGATAGTTGGCTTTTTTATTCCTGGACTTACCAGTTTTGCTCTATTGGCTTCTGTCTTAGTGGCATAGTACAAAAGGTTGGGTTAACCACTAAATTACCAAGTAGTATATAAAATGCCCCTTTTGCAGGACAGGATTATTTTTGATTATAGGAATTGCTCTACTGGAGGCAAGAAGTAATGATAAATCTTTTAACACGAGAAGAGTAATTGAGGCTTCTTCCTGGTGAGTTTTTCTTCACAATGGTTAGTTGTGTAAACGGACATGCTGAGCTGACCTGTGCCACTGCAGTTTGATTCTGAGCACTCCTTCAAGAATGTCATGGATTAGATGGCAATTAGAGCCTGCATGTGTGTGACCTACAAGCTTCTAGCTGAGTAGGAACTTGCTGTATAATGCAAGCTAAGATAGAAACTAAAAATGTCTTCGTTTAGCAAGAGAACAGAGAATATCTCATTTCAACAGAAGGTTGAATAAAAATTGATACACTATAAATAAAATATTTTGCTTTGAATTATGTTGACAACAATAACATATATTTCTTTTACCAAAGACGGTAACTTACTTTGGAGATGAAGACATGTGGGGTGGGGGGAGTACAAAAAGTAAAATTATTTTTTAAGAAAAGTTAGAATAAGGGATCAACTATATTAATCACAAGAGAACAAAGAATGGCTACATTTATACAGTCAAAAATATATTGTCAAGTTGCAGGACTTTTCTGTTTCAGGTGATAAACATTCTGTATGTGCCAATACTTGGGATATTCTGGGTCAGTATTAAGGCCATCATAGATTTTTAGTTTAATGTAGTTTTTCTACAGTATGTTAGCTTTATGAATAATGAAACCCAATGCGTTGTATCCAGTGTCAGGCCTTCTTTGATTAGACCCATTGAAATAAGTAAGACTTAAGTTAGGCTATCACTGGATACAACGCAGATGTGTTAGCTTTACTGTTCTTGGCTGCAAAAAGTTATTTGTGCATTAGAAACTGTATTAAAAAAGCCTCCACATGTGGGTTAATGTGCAGGCATAGTTGGGGTCCTATGCTATGTGGGGAACAGACCCATCTCCAACACAATATGGCAAACAGACCCACATCCAGAACCCAAGGCAATGGATGCTGTGCCCTTCTGACTTCTGCACAGCTCTACATGTGATCGGCAATGTCATCTAATAGCCTTGATTATCCACTAGGTAACAAGGGTTGCTGAATATAAGTGCAGGAAAATAATTGCTATATCCAGTGGTCTGACTAGCCATTTCTCTATTAATAGCATCTTCTGTGCTCAGAAATTAGTTGATGTGAATCTTGCTGCAAATACATTCAACAGCAATTCATTTTTTCCTCAGAATAATACATTTTTAATTTATACACTTTTAATTTGCATGCAAACAGTATACTTTCAATTTTTAAAAAACACCCTGAGAAAGAAAGCCCTAAAATTTCAGACTTTCCCTGCCTTCTCTACATAGTTTGGGAGAGTAATTTAGAAAGCACCATGTCTTGGCTGTTATTCATTGACTTGTGCATTTATTGGCTATGTCAAAACACATCCTGTACAGTAAAAAATCAAAATGAAACCATTCTTCTTCAATTGCAATTTAATACTTAAGGAAAATGGAGATACTACTATAGCATAACAGTTCCCAGTTTTCTTTCCGTCATTAGTGCCTACTAAAAATGGTCACTGAAAACATTTACTGAAATTTGTAGGTTTTGCTGCTGATTACAGGAGGTATGATTAATATTAAAAGATACTGCTTTTTATAGTAAGTAGTGACAAAACTAATTAGAAGCATCATGTAGTGGAGAAAAGCATTGTTTTTCCATTCCAGCCAATAATCGTTGTTGAGAAGATATTATTTAAAAAATTATTGATTAAATAAGCTGACTTTAGCAACATGTTTGTATTATTAGTAAAAATTCTTCCATTGCATGATGTTAGTTCTGGGCAAACCATATCTGTCCCTTGGTAGTCCATGACCCAGGTAATATATAAATACTACTTTAAAATTGAGGGGAGGGGTTTCAGGAAGAAAGGGAGAATTATTATATAGAATATGAATGCAAATTAAAGGTTTATTCTATTTCTTCCATGTGTCAATTTGATTTGTTGTTTTTTACTTATATTACTGGTTAATGCTGTTCACTACTATGGGTGCTTCATTGAGGTGGAAAATATACAAGTTTTAGATTAATGTTTGCTTTCCCAGAGGTTTTAGTATTCATTTGCTAAAGCACAGTATATTTTGTGACAATTCTGCTACAATTCTGTGTTTAGAAGGATAAAACAGCTTCATGGATATTGACACTTTTAAATGCAAATGTTGTCATTGCTTTTATTTTTATTTAGGTGAGCGAAATAGGCGAAGAAGATGTCAGGTGGCTTTCAGCTACATGCCTCAGAATGAAGATGAACTGGAATTAAAAGTTGGAGACATCATTGAGGTAGTGGGAGAAGTAAGTAATGCCCTTAAGCTTGGTTGGATCCACTGTCCTTCTATCTTTAAAACACTATTCAATCCATTGTGGGTTCAGTGTGCCTATAAAGGGGATCCAAATGGGCCTCCAAAAAGCCTTTTCCTTCTCTTACTGCCTATGCACATGTGCAGGCAGCTGTGCAGGCATTGCAAGAAGTCATTTAGGTGAATGGAAGTCCTGTGCACATCTCACATAACCCATTTTCCTCCTGATACAGTGTACTCATACTCCAGATTATATGTAATGTGAACTGAGCAAAGAGGAAGGGCTACTTATGAATATGGGAAGTGGACCTCCGATTCACCATAATAACCCCTCACTCTTCTTGTGCAACCATACAGGCATAGGCAAAAGGAGAGGAAAAACAGGGTTATCTTGAGTTTATCAGGATCTTCCGTATAGTGCATTTGCAGCAGTTTGAATCTAGCCTTTCATACGTTCTCTTATCAGTATATCTGTTTCCCTTGAATCAGGGCCTCATAATAGTGGCCAACACTCCAGTATAGGGTAAGCTAGTACACAGGATGGTTGTAGATAAAAAAGCCAAGATGCCTCTAGCAGCAGCTATGCATGTTCAGATAAGAAAACAATATGTCTTGTGTTATTTAAAAAGCAACGATAAATTGAAACCAAAAATAGCATAATAAAATCAATATAATATAAATGAAATCAAGAAATACTTTTCTTGCTACAGGAATTTTCACTTTTTCTTCTGTACATTTGCATTTCCCCCAAAGTTTAAACATTTTTGGGTTTGCTAATATAGTGATGGATTTTACTGTGTACATGTATCTGGAGACAGGTTGTAATTATGAATAATGCATGTTCATTTGTAAGCTTTTATTGGCTGCCTTGAGGCCCAGCATTGGGCAAAAGGCAGCGTACTACTACTACTACTACTACTACTACTAATAATAATAATAATAATAATAAATGAATTGCACCATTTCAAACCATATGGCAGAAGGATTGGCCCAGTTTGGTACTGCTGAATCTCAGTCAGCTTTGTGTACAGTTTGCAGTGAATTATAATTTGTATCCTTATATCTTGTAGGACCTTTCATTACAGTTGTTTGTATCTGAACACATGTCTTATCTGTATTCATTTATTATTAGAATTTATACTGCACTGTCAATAGTAATTGCATTCTAGATAGTAACAAATAAAAGGTCTCATTCTGAAGAGCTTAAAATTTAAAATTCTTATAGCGGGAGGCTACAAAGGAAGATGGTAGAGAGGGTAACAGGAGAAATATGCTTTCAGTTCAATTATTACACATTTAGGCTTAGTTTCAGGCTGGGATGAGGGCCTAAAAGATGAAGCAAAACATTTCACAGGAAGGTGAGCTTTGAGGAAAGTTTGGAAAAAGAGACAGGTGACATCACATGGGTTTTCAGGAGGGAGTTTCAGGTGTAAGGGGAGCAAGAGATAAGATGGGGAAAGCTACGAAAGGATTTGAAAAGGGCAAAGAGTTTGGGCTAGATATAAGAATGGACAGAAAGTTAGTGTAGATATTTCAAGAATAGTGACACACCATAGGTGACACACCACAGCTTGTTGTCATGAGTTAAATAATCTACGAGTTGTGGCACCTGCTCCTACCAAATTGCATATGCAACCCCTCACTCAGGAAGGGGTTGTTATGTGAAAAATCTTCGCATAACCCCACACTCGCCAGGTTTGCATGGCATGGCAGCCCCCAAGTAGGGATTGCATATTCAAAATGGTCACCGCACAAGCCCCACACGCATTGCAGCCTCACCATGGTGGGCTGCCATGTTGTGCAAAGATCCCCATGGTCTGTACAATGGGAAAAATTAATGGGTCTGCATAGGGAGCAGAGAAGACTGGTACAGGAAAAAACAGCAAAGCATAGCAACAGGGATGAATATTATAAACAAAGATAAAATCAAAGCTCATGCCTGATCAACAGGGTGGATGGTTACATGCATTCTTCCCTTGAACCTCCAGTCGCACACCAGCTTTGGCACAAAGAACCTGGTTTGCTTTAAGACAGAGTTCCGTGTTACATCCTAACTGGGGAATTCTGGCTTACAAACTAGAAAAAATAAGCCAGGTTTATGAAACCTTAGACAACTGCCTGAATGAGGTCATTGTTGATGGATTGATGTCTGTTCTTTGGATAAAAAAATAACTATTTTGCCTCTATACATAAGCATGTAATTTAAATTGCTCTGTCTCTGATTTTTGCCTTTCTATTTATGCACTGAAGTTGGAAATATAAAAATCATAGCAGTAGGCTTTCTAGTTTACATGTGAATAATTGAGTTGATATGCTGCCTACACTGATATTATTGAACAATGTGAACAATGAAATGGAAAAATGCATATGTAAAGTAAACTGGCTAGGGGTGTATAATTATTGTTTGTCAGAGTAGCTTACATTTTCAGGAAATAAATAAACCATTATTCAATAGCTAGTTGTCTGGCTCAGTAGGGCAATGGCATGTTTGGACTTTGAAAGTTTGAGTAATTTCATATCTACTTTGTGGTAACCAGGAGTTCAGGTTGTAATGATTTGTACTTGTCTAGTAGTGCTTGACAATTTGCTTTCCATGAGCTGGTTGACAGTTGTACATAATGGGGCTGATCAGACAACGCACTAAACCATGTTTAGCTCAAAATGCTTAACCACTATGGCTTAGCATGTCAATTTTTGTGAACCGCCCAGAGAGCTTCAGCTATTGGGCGGTATAGAAATGCAATAAATAAGTAATCTGAACAGGGTTAGTGTAAGTTAAGATTTTGGTCATTGGTAACTCAAAGCATAATACTCACAGGCAAGGGCTTGGCTGGGGCTTACTTCCAGGTAAATGCGTGCAGTATTGCAGACTTGGGGCATTAACCAATCGTGTCATTCTGCAAATTGAAATAGTGTTAGTGAAGTGCTAGCACAAAATGTGCAACCAGTTGCACGAATAGTTGTGCAATTGTGATGTGCAACCTGTTGTGTAAATATAATGTGCAACAGGTTACACAACCTTGCTTGTGCAAGCTTAACTTTAGTTGGATTCTCCTCTTGCACATAGTCCAGAACCTAGTTTCTGCTAGTACAACATCATATGCGCTAGTGGAATGATGCAGGTGGATATTGCTCTTGGTCTGGGGGGGGGCGGGGAACTGCTATGAACTTTATGGCTGTCTTATGTTGCCATTCAATCATTATTTAGCAACAATAGCATACTAATCATTGTGCACAATATATTATATCAGGTTTTTTGATACATGTGCAAGGGAGAGAGGAATGCCAATCTAATATTCAGTTTGATCTGTTCTCTTTGAAGGTTTTCCTCTCGCTCCTTCCCCTTAATTTGTTGGAGTTTTTCTGAAAATTATAATAAAACAAGTTATATTTCCAAGACCGATGATCCTGTCTTCAAAATAATTTCATTAAAATATGTTTATATATTCTTAAAAGTTACTTACCTTTAGTCACATATTTATTTGACTTCTGAAAAAGGTCCAGTCAACCTGTTTTGCAGTAGGCAGGCTTATGCACTTCTTAGATTTAAGAACATGAGTAACGGAACTTAATTCAAATCTAAAAACAAATAGTTACCCAGCCATTTCCAATGTACTTTTAAATTTGCATCTAACTGAAAATACTCTAATTCAGATCTATCAGTGTAATAAAAGATATGCTTACTGTATAAAAACTAAACTATATTTTGCTCTGTTTCAAAAAACCTTTCCAATTTGTGTTTTTTCATTTTTATTTTCATTAATATTTGGCAGAAAGAAGTGTGTTAGACCCATGCTAGAGACTGATCTTTCACATACTGAAACTGTCCTTTTCTGTCACTTTTCTATAGATGGACAATGTCTGATGGATGGAAATTATTAAAATGTCAAAGTTATCCTTAGCTGATACAAAAATGAGTCATTCCTTGCTGTCACATTATAACCCAAAGGCATTTGGTATTTAGGGGCTGTCATTTCCTAGTAGGATGCTGCCATTCCATATGGAATAGATTTGCATAGGAGGAACTTAATTATTGTACATGACACATTTATTTTCTACTACTATTATGCTAGAAAATCGATCCATTACTCTCCGAAAGAAATAATTTCTGTCATCGTGCCATGTACAGTATGTTCAGTTTAATAGGTTCAGTCTGATAGTATAATTATTTTAGTAAAAATGGAAAATTCAAACATCATTGTGCATATTTATTAAACATTGCCATTTTTACTTTTTCTATTGTACAATTTATTAAACTTGCATCCAGGCCCAGAAACAATTCAGCTTCATTAGAAATTGAACTAATTATAGCACAGAGAAGACACAAAAGATCTTTTGTGATCTACTTGCTATGGGATTGATTCCTATTATCAATTTCCAGCACTTGCTTAGGTGAAGGCTTTTACATAGCACCCTAGACTATTAGAGCTCTCGTAGTAATAACTAGCACCTGGAATTCAGCCTGGAAAGAAGGGTCTGTAACTGTGGCACATTAAAAATAATATCCCAATTCCATATGTTAATTAAAAAAGTATTTTGCTAAAGTCTGCATTACTTGAAGCTTCCAAGTTATCATTGGCGACAGCAACACCGTATTGAGTATATTCTAGTAATCAAGGTAGCTGCTTACCAATATATGAATGACAGATATAGGTCAGAGTGGAGCGGGTTGCAGGTAGTTGACTAACTTTTCAAAATTCACACAGCCTCAGCATCTACCTTCCAGGAGCAAGGCACGGTTGAGGAGCACTGCCGAATTATGTACGTGCTCTTTTAGAGGGAATGCTACACAATCCAAAAGCTATAAATAGTCCAGGAGCATATGTAGAAAAATCATGCTCCATGGCAGTTTTAGTGATGAAAAGGTGGCACTAGTTTGGTTTCATCATAAACTACCTATAGATGAATAATTTCCATTGATGACATCATCAAGATGGTCACCAACGAAATTCATAAAATCATCATTATCTCCATTATTTATGTACAACATTAACTGTAGAGTCAATGGTTTCTCAGATATTTACATATTTATAGTATTTAACCTCATTCTGTTAGTCAGCTAGCTGTATTTGTACTCATTTGTACATTTTGGGAGGGATGCTCCAGAGTAAATAAAACCTATAAAAATGAAATTTGTCCTATTGCAACTTTATTTTAAGTTGTGAATTTTGATTCTATACTAGGTCTGTAATGGTAAAACTACTAAACTTGAGATAACATAATTATATAGTGTCTTTTAATAGGTCACTAATTGTGATCTACATCATCACTGAAATCATCTTCACTGTCAGAGTTTGTTAAGTCTGGTTCAGTGTGATAATCATTATCACAGAGTTCATCGTTTTCTCCACACTCACACATATCTTTACAAGGTAGGTTGTTTGCTAAACATTTACATTTACATGGTGGACTGCATCAGATCTTCACACACGAACGTCTTATCAACTGCAGAATGGGATCTGGAGCACATGGCATTTTGCAGAGAACAGGACCTATTTGTCCATCCTCCATGTTCCATCCATCTCCAATAGAAGATGGAATTATGGTCGTGATTGGTCAGCTTGGTTCCAGATCATGACCTGGTAGTTGATTCTCTTAATTGCAAGTACGAAAGCACTTCTTGTAGGTGGCAACTTTTCCCAGCTCGACTGTTTCTTAGAAAACATAGACCAGTGCAACTCTGCAAGTTTAGTTACACTGGTTCTGGGCTGATAGACTTGGCAAATGAATGCTTCCAGTTTATCCAGTACTTCTTCAGTAATTCCTTCTGATGTTCCTAGTGAATTAAGTGCCAAAAGGGTGCCTCTGGTCACTGTGCTGAATGCTTTCCAGTATGAGATTTTACCTTTCCTGACAAAGTACCTGTGCAAACAGATCCAGAAAAGGCATGAAATGCAGGCAGTGCAGAAGCCTTTAAGGAGCCTAGTCATAGGAATATCTCTGCAATTGAAATAATGTTTCTTGAAGTAAGCACAAAGTAAGACTCAAGAAGAACTCACAGCAAGGATCAAAACATCTGTGTCCTGTACAAATATATAGAGTTTTGTGGCTCCTCTTTCTGTGGTATGCTTCTTCTTGTGTCACTTCTTCTTACAGACTTTACTACTTGCAACAAAGATTCCACCATTGCCATGTATTCCCACATCAAGATTACATTTGTGTGTGCACTTATTGTAACAGGACAGATGTCACTTTGCATTATATTGTTATTTGCAGTTGCATTTTCCAAGTGTTCTGCAAGGTGTTTATAATTGCTATCCTCTCCCTCATTTCAAGTTCTTACACCATCAAGTAGTTTTTGTGTAGATTTTGAATTTTCCACTGAAGCCTCCTTTTTTCTCATTGACACAATAAACACAAATCAAATCTATACCACTAGCATGCTTACATTTGGATGATGATAGTTGATCTATCTGCATTCCATCTTCCATACCTTCAATCAAATAGTTGTACCTGAAATAGTGGTAAAAATAATCAATGAAAAGAAAAATGGACAACTGAACATATACACTAATGATGTAATTGCATACTATAATATGTACTATACTATAAATATACAAATATCTGTACTATAAATATGTAAATATCTGAGAAACCATTGTCTTTACAATAAATGTTGTACAGACCACTTTTAGGCCTAGGAAATACCTTTAAAATGAGACCTTAACATTTAAAATCCGCTCATAAATAAGGGAGATATTGATGATTTTCTGAATTTTGTTGGTGGCCATCTTGATGATGTCATAAATACTACATGCCATGCACCATAGAATGGCAACATAGAAATTATTCATCTATAGGTAGTTTCTAATGAGATAAAACAAGTCCTACTTCCCCTCACTAAATTACAAATGCTGTCCTACTAAAATGCTCTTCTTCCAAGATTGAAAGGCATATGCCTCTGTCTTGTCTGGGTTGAGTTTCCATCTTTCCAACCTCATCAAGTTCAAAATGACATCTAGGCACAGATTAGAGGGGGAGAAAGTTGCTACTGGATTTAATGACATGAAAATAGAACTCAGTGTCGCATATTAATGGCAATATCTTCCAAATTGATGGGTGATCACTATATATAGGAGCAAAACCGTCACAGAGCTGCCACCTACTCCAAAAACCTTCTGGGAAACTAGGAGGATTTGATCGCCCATGGTTATGTATCCAAAGCTAATGAGAGGTTTACATATGTGAACAAAACTAAAATTATTATAAATGGTTTTCACATGTAGGTTTAAACTTGAGAAGATCAATACATTTGTTTTCTGTCTTGGCACAGGTGGAAGAGGGTTGGTGGGAAGGAGTTCTAAATGGGAAGACTGGCATGTTTCCTTCAAACTTCATAAAGGAGCTCTCTGATTCTGATGATGCAAGAACTGTCCAGGAGGAGCAACTAATAAAACCAAGTAAGGATACAAGCATTCACTGTCCATACTTTATTTTAACTTTGGGGGAGGGGGATTGTCATGATGGTATTTCCTTCTTTTATAATGTCTGCTGCATCATACATTAATGTGGAATAACTAACTAGTTGATAGAAGTTGTGGAGTGAACAATACCAGGTGTTAACTGATGTGATGCTTAGTGTGTTTTAGCAATTGGGAGCAGGCTGCAAGTTTGTGTGATCCCTCCTCCTGTCCTTCCCCTTTGCTTTAATTACCCTGTCTCCCTTAACCATGATTTGGCATTATAGATGACAACTGGAAGCTCCTTAAAGTTAATTTATGAGTTTTAAAGTGGGAGCATATGATCCTGTGGTCTGCTCTTGATCACTATAACTGTAATTACTGTTTGGTGGGGTGTTACACTTGCACCGACTCAGCCTTTTTCTTTGGTATATTAAAATCTTTTTGGTCTTTACTATTCTTACTCTTATTCTAAAGACTGCCTGTCTCCATATTTATTTATTTATTACATTTCTATACTGCCCAATAGCCGGAGCTCTCTGGGCGGTTCACAAAAATTAAAACCATTCAAAGTATAAAACAACAGTATAAAACCATAATATAAAATGCAATATAAAAGCTCCACCAGATAAAAACAGCAGCAATGCAAAATTACAAATTTAAACACCAAGTTAAAATTTATTTATAGACTGTTAAAATGCTGGGAGAATAAAAAGGTCTTCACCTGGCATCTAAAAGCATATAATGTAGGTGCCAAGCGAACCTCCTTAGGGAGCTCATTCCACAGCCGGGGTGCCACAGCAGAGAAGGCCCTCCTCCTGGTAGCCACCTGCCTCACTTCCTTTGGCAGGGGCTTGCGGAGAAGGACCCCTGAGGATGACCTTAGGGTCCGGGCAGGTACATATGGGAGGAGGCGTTCCTTCAAATAGATTGAAATGTTATTGTTTTGGACATTGGTAGTGTTTTCCTCAGGGTTGTGCACAAGCTCCTTTCACATCTATTTCTGAATGAAAGAGAAAAAGGCTCTTTGAGCCTATTATTCTTAGTGGTCCTTCTGCTTATTTGATAACTTCAGTACTGCTCTAAATGTGAACTATGTTTAGAAAGTTCTATGCTTACAGCTGCCTCCCAGAAAATGCTTCTTTATAAACTATGGGTAGCATCCTCTTGTGCTGGGGCACTCAAGGGACCCACTGCTTGTACAATGGAGCTTTTGAAATGAGTGGAAGCGTTTGTTTCCAGAACGTGTTAGCTTGCAGAACGGAGCTCCATTGACTTGTCCTGTTCTGGAAAGGACAATTTCCTCTCATTTCACGTTATGTTTACAATCACAAAGGCCCCACTGCACAAGTGATGCATTTCACAAGCACAACAGGACCAGCGGAGGCAGAGTGGCCGCATTGGATACTGCCCAGAATGCATTATTAATGCATACAGCGTGCTATATTTAATGCTATTAAAATTATGATTTTATATATTATTTTATTTTGCACCTGAATCTGTCTCGCAGCTTTAAGGATTTGCATGCTTACAGACCATTTTTGGTGATACATTGCAATACTGAATGACATGCAGTTGTATATAATATGGTGCTTCCATGGTGGCAGATGTAAGAACATAAGAAGAGCCATGCTGGTCCAGTTAGTCCAACACTCTGCTTACACAGTGGCCAAGCAGCTGTCGACCAGGAACCCACAAGCAGGACACAGGTGCTCCCACCCATGTTCCCCAACAGCTGGTGTATATAGGCTTACTGTCTCTGATATCAGAGGTAGCACATAGTCATCAGGACTAGTAGACATTGATAGCCTTGTCCTCCGGGAATTTATCCAACCTTGTTTAAAGCCATCTAAATTGGTGGCCATGACTATATCTTATGGTAATGAATTCCATAGTTTAACTATGCATTGCATGAAGAAGTACTTCCTTTTATCTGTCCTGAATCTCCTACCAATCAGCTTCATGGTTTGACCCCAGGTTCTACTATTATGAGAGAGGGAGAAAAATGTCTCTCTATCCACATTCTCCACACCATGCATAATTGTGTACACTTGTACCTTGCATTTTTTTTTTAGTTTTGTTCAGAAGAGAAATATGCAGGCCTCTTTCCTTTTTTTTTTTTTTTGAGGGGATAGGTATAGGTTTATTCCATTTCTTTTTTAGAACAGAGACAATAAGTTTTTGTTTCTCTTTAGATATGTTTATAAGACAGAATAATATAATTCAGTGCATTCCACAATAAGTGCACTGTGGTTTATTATGTTAATTAACCTTTTGATGCTGTTGCGAGAGGCACATAAATCTAGATTTTTCAAGAATTGCTTTGGTCTAAAATTCAACAGTTTTTTAATCTAAAGAATTACCTCGGGTGAAAACAAAACAGTAAAATATAGGTGCACGACTTCTGAAAAAAAGCAGCCATTTGTCCGGTTTCCAACTCCCTCACTCTAATGACTAATACAGCTTTCCCCTGTCCTAAAGACATGACATTGTGGTTTACTGTTCCAGTTTATGTCATTGTCTTGATCCATGCCACCAGGACATGGGCAAGTTGTACTAGATGTTACAGAGAGGAAGGAAAGGGGCTACAGATGTGGTTGCTTCTGAAAACATCTAGTTCCAGCTGTCAACTTCCAACTTACCTTTAGCATAGTGACAGAGAGATACATGGCTTTGCTTTCTTCTTTTTCTATTAAGGATTTATCATACTGCTCCCATGCCTGTCTGTGTGGTAGGAAGGTTTCATAGTAAGCTGCACAGTGATCTTATATGCCATACGTGCCATTTTTTCCACTGGTTCTTTCCTCACTTGCCACATGGTATCTTCATCTTTGAGGAATTTAATAACATTTAACATTTGTATAGAGCTTTCAAGGATTCAAAGCACTTTATATCGTTACCTATTTATAACACTCCTGTAAGATAAGTGGAGGGACTGAGGCTGAGAGAGTGGCTTTGCCTACAGCTACCAAGTGAGTTCATGGCAGAAGATTAGATTTGAACTGGGGAATTCCTGGTTCATAGCATAGTCCTTACACCAGCTCCCATTTTCCCCCTGAACTTTAGCAAGGAAAGAGATCATGCATGAGCACTTAATAACTTCAGAGGTACATGTCTGGCACAAGTACATGGCAAAATCAAGTAGCTGCAGGGGGTCTATGTATTTCTGAAGGACTTGCTCAAACAAGCCCTTGACTCAGAGAGTAATCCACCCACTACATCTAACCTCACACTGAACTCCTGGTTTTTTTAAAGCCATCATGGTGTGTAGACTAAGAATCCCACAGAAGAAGCAAGGAGAACACTCAGTGGGAAGGATGCGCCTCTTTCCCAAATCAGAGACCACTGCAGTTCTTTTACATGGAATCCTACAAAAACCTCACACCAATCCTGGAAATGTAATACCATAGTATTTGGAATTTGAATATCCATCTGACATAACCAAGCTTTTGACTGAAAAACAACCTAACAATAAACCATGAATTAACCACTGAGTTGTTCAGCCCGTAAACAACCCAGTGGTCCAGTTCGGATGACATGGTCAGCATCCCATGCTAAGAAAAGTGCAACCAGCGGGCACACTGCAGGGAGCATGCCCATTCTCTCTTGCTCATCCCCAATAGCCTGTGGGTTGCTTAACCCATGGGCTTTCTTGCCATGTGAACCAGGTCATTGTATGAAGCAAGTTATACAGAAAAGAAATATATGCACCCAAGTCTACATTTGCCTTTTTATTCACAACTCTATAGTTATCATTTTCCCCTTAATAGGCCATTGGAAATAAACAGAAATGATACACTGTGAATAATTTTATGATGCAACGCTTAACAAAATTTTGCACTCTTCCTGCTTGAAATGTATATGGTGAAAGTGTAGACTATTGAAATAAACTTTGCTAATGAAGTTTTGAACACGGACCAAAAATTAAACACTATTCCTTTCCTTTCTTTTGCCATTATTCGATTCTCCTATCCCTTCTTTTTTGTTTTGCTTTTCCTTTTCTTTCATTCTGCTGTCAGGAAAGTCTGCCTTTCAAGGGACAATTCTGTATAAAGTGCCACCAACAAAGATTGACAGCTACAGACGCTATAACAGTGAGTTAATTAAAAGAAAAAAGAGGGAATGCTTAGTTAAGGCTGCTCCTTGATTGTGTGCTATTTCATCTGCTATTGAAATAATGTTCACCCATTGCACTCAGTCTTGGCTACTCCCCATATTTGTCTGTGAGCTGAAGTCAATCCCGTTTGCTTACAATCCACAGCACATATGTACTGAGAATGTATACAATTCCGTTTCAGCATGTATATGTATGTACATGTATGTGCAGTGTTGAGAAATACCCAAAAAGGTATGGAGTTCTGCTGAATATTATTCATCTGGGAAGGGATGTCAGGCCAGTAATAGAGCATGTGCTTTGCTTGCAGAACATCCAAGGTTCAATTCTCTCACCAGCTAAAAGGACTTTGGTAGCAGTGGTGGAAAAGACCTTTGCCTGAAATAATGGGTTGTCACTGCCAGTTGGAGAAATCAGTATTCGACAAGATTGACCAAGTATTTGTTAAGATACGCAGCTTCACGTATCTTGATAGGAGATGTTCTAAGAAGACAAACCATTCTTAAGTATTAAAAGCACATAATGGGGGAAACCAAAATAGTACTCAAGTCGGTTTATGAGAGTTGCCTTTCAAACAAAGTATTTGTTTTAAAATTTGACAGATATATACTCTGCCTTGTTTTATACTTTGTCCTCCACTTTGGTGCTGTTTGGAAGATCTAGGTTCACAGATTTTTCTCTGCTGAATGTGTAGTTCCAGCATCAGTAGACCTGAAGAACACTTGGCATGCTGTTTCCATGCATTCTCAGATTCCTGCTTATGTTTAAGTATACAAATAATTTTATGCCTGCACTTTTTCTGTCTTACAGATTTTCTCTAATGCATCTCGTATATAGACATTTCCTCCTCTTGTAGGTCTTGTGAAACTGCTATCTTTTTGCATTGACCTGGTTTGCATAACATAACAGCCCACCGTGTCTTAGTGTACCCACAGGGGCTGTTGAGTTATGCAGGGCACCTGCAAGTGCCATTTTTGCATGGTGCCTGCAAGTGCTTAGCTTGCCATGGTTTGTTGAGTGAACACAGGTGGCAGATAACATTCAGACAATCCCTGTCGCCTGGGTTCTCCTGACACGACAAGCCAGATGCCATGCAGAAATCATTCCTGTAGGCACCCGGCACAGTACAACAGCCCCCGCAATTAAATTAAGCCACAGCCATGAAGTGCAAACGAGCTCAGTGTTTTCAGGGCTACATTGGCACATAACACTAAACCATAATGGCCTGGTTCAGACAACACACTAAACCATGCTGCTTAAACACAAAATGGTTAAGGGAATGCTGCATTCCCTTAACCATTTTGTGGTTAAGCAGCATGGTTTAGCGTGTTGTCTAAACCAGGCCAACATAGCACTGTGTGGACTCAGGCTCACATGGTTTAACCTCCCAAGCAGCCAGGAGGACTTAACCAGGATTCAGTTTCTATGATCCATGACTTGTCATTATGTATGTACCCAGAATTGTGTCATTTACTAAACAAGCCAACTATAAACCATGTGTTGTTTAATTGGCTCATTTAACAAACTAGAGTTTGTTTTAAACCACAGTTCTTGGTTTGTACACCAAGCCAGGAATAGTGGAAACAGAACCTGAATCCTAGTCGTCCAGACCGTATGGAAAGCAGAAAGGAGATGGGGAGCATGTAAGTCTGAAGTTTCATTCAGAGTTGCAGAAACACATCGACATAGTGCTAAATCCTGGTCATTAGGTGTTTATGGCTATGACCTGGCAAGTGTAGGAATAAAATATGCCCTGGCAAAATATTTTGCTGCTACGACTGGTAACCATCCTGGCAACCAGGATGATCAGGGGTCTGGAAACAAAGCCCTATGAAGAGAGACTGAAAGAACTGGGCCTGTTTAGCCTGGAGAAGAGAAGATTGAGGGGAGACATGACAGCACTCTTCAAATACTTAAGGGCCAGGATCTCTTCTCGATCCTCCCAGAGTGCAGGACACGGAATAACGGGCTCAAGTTAAAGGAAGCCAGATTCCAGCTGGACATCAGGAAAAACTTCCTGACTGTTAGAGCAGTACGACAATGGAATCAGTTACCTAGGGAGGTTGTGGGCTCTCCCACACTAGAGGCATTCAAGAGGCAGCTGGACAAGCATCTGTCAGGGATTCTTTAGGGTGGATTCCTGCATTGAGCAGGGGGTTGGACTCGATGGCTTTGTAGGCCCCTTCCAACTCTGCTATTCTATGATTCTATGATTGCTTTTGGAATTTGCCCAAGTGTTTCTAGAACTACCATACTGTGATTTGCCATGGACCAGCCCATAAAAGTATTCTTGCGTGTCACTGCCTCGTGATGTCCAAAGAGGAACTGACTTCTCTAGATTATGCTGAGGCATGTCTTGATTTACCCACTATTCTGGTTTGAACTGTGAAAAAACTTTTAAATAATTTTAATAGTTGGGAAAATGCCATTATTTAATGCACAAAACAAAGAAAATATTAATGATTTCTTACCCTTTTTTGCTTATGAACTCACCCAAATCATGTGTTTCTTTACAAATCTGCTCTTACAATATTAAGTAAATTTAATGAAACTGTGATAAACACATGGGCAAAGGACAGTTGTGCTAATTAAAAATTAGCATGCAATCAGATGTTGCTGGAAATACGAATGTATAGCTGGGGGGAAAAGGAATATGAGAAGAAAAGACAGGCTCCAAACCACAGAAAATGATACATACGTTCATAATGAAAAACTTTCACTCTAGATGTCATGAAGATCTATGCATGTGAATACAACAATAAGTACATAGGAAAGCAGATGACAGAAATAGGATGTGAAATCTTACAAACGCAAAGGTCCTTTGCTGTGATCATGGAAAAAGTTGCCTGCATTCATATTGATAACTTCACAGCCATGCTAAAGAGGGTCCTGACATCCATGTTGCACAGCTTAATGCATGTTGTCCAAAGGCAACATGCATTATTCCCTATCATTTACCTGATTCCTGCACGATTTGTTGCCAAACTATAAGGAGCTAATGCTTGTTTGTCATATATAAGAATTGTTATGCTAAAGAAATATGATATGCTAGAAAGGAAATGACAAAACACTTGGACAATAAAACCACATCTCCGGAAGGAATATATCCCAGAAATATATATGCATGTCTATTATTAGAAGAGATGAAGCTTGGAATCTGTTTCTGTAGGCACACCATTTAATGTTTGTTCTAATTCATAAAACATATGCGACTTGTCATTCCCCCCTCCACCAATTGCTTTGTTTACTAGGATTCAGAAAACAGAGCGGGAGGTTTTGCAAACTGAATTTTGTGAGGGATATCTTAAGACAGTGTTTCTCAAACTGTGTTCCACATAACTTTGATGTTCCATGCAATGTGAATAGGGGTTCTGTGAGAACATTTTGATGGTAGCAATATTTTCCCTCTAAAATATGAATTACGAAATTATGTATGAATGAAAAATACTTACTTGAATAGTATTTAGATTGTAAATGCTGCTATTGTGACGGGGCCATCATGAAGCCTCATTGGCTCCTGCAAACTGGAGCCAATGAGAAAGACAAAGCAACTCCCCTGCCTCCTCAGGCCATTATGGGTGACCTTGAGAACACATGGTCCTATCAGCACTGGATCACATGGTTGGTGTACCCAGCCAGAGCCACGACTCAGGATATAAACCAACACAGAGCAGAGTCTGGACCCAAGCCTCAGTCTCTTCTGTAGGTAGCAGTGCAGAAAGCAGCTGAAAAGTGTGTATGTGTGCATGCGTGCACGTGCAAGTGAGTGAGTGTGAGATAGAGAGGGGCGGGGGCATCCTGCAAGTCTGGCAACCAACGAATCTTTCCAGAACCTAAGCGGATAGCAGCATCAGCTAGAAAGTAGGAAAGTTTTTCCTTTCCTTTCCTTTTTTACAACTAGGGTGCAGCTCTGTATTTTGTAAATTAATTTTAGGGATAGCTGATATGTTGCTGGGTTTGAAGAAATGGTCTTTTTGTTCTTAACAAATCTACAACAGCTGTGTACATGCAAAATTAAGTAAGCAAAGATAGATGATGTTGTTGTTGATTATTGCCCGATAACAGAAGCTCTCTAGGCGGTTCACAAAAGTACACACCACAATATAAGATCATAAAAACATAATATAAAGTATCTAATATAAAAAATGTAAAACAATTTAAACAGCTAAAAACAATTACAATAAAATACTGGTCCTGACAACTGACATAAATGCCTCATTGTATGCAATCAAATGCCTGGGAATAAAAGACAGTCTTAACCTGGCATTGAAAAGATGACAGTGTTGGGTAGACCTCAGTGGGCAGCTCATTACATTATCAGGAGCTGCCACTGAGGAGGTCCTCTCCCTTGTTGCCATCTTCCAAGCTTCCCGCAGAGAAGACACTTGTAGAATGGCCTCTCACATTGATCATAGTGTCCAGGTAGGTTCAGGTCTGGAGTGAACCTCCATCAGGTATTTCAGTCCCAAGCTGTGTAAGGCTTTATCCGTTACAATCAGAACCTTGAATTGGGCTCAGAAATATACAAGCAGTGAATGCAAGTAAGCCAGAATTGTTGTTATATACTCATATCTTCTGGCCCCCGTTATTAATTTGCCTGCAAAATTCTGCACAAGCTGCAGCTTCCGAACTGTCTTCAAGGGCAGACCTCTGTAGAGTGCATTGCAGTAATCTAACTTAGAGGTTACCATAGTATAGACTACAGAAACCAAGTTTTCCTTGTCCAGATACGGGTGTAGCTGGACCATCAGCTGAAGATGGTAGAAGGCATTTTGTGCTACTGAGGCCACCTGAGCTGCACGTGGCAGACATGGCTCTAGGAGAACTCCCAAGCTATGAACCAAATCCTTCAGGGGAGTGCATCCTTATCCAGAACAGGACGAATACCCTGCACTCAATCAGAAGAACCACCCACTAACAGCATCTCAGACTTGTCTGGATTCAACTTTAGTTTGTTAGCCCTCACCCGGTCCATTGTTGCAGGCAGATACCATGTAGGCCATAAAATCCTGAAATGGCCAGTACAAGGTCCACTGGGCATGAATAATCAGCAGCCTGGGCATCCTTAATATCACATCTGAGACCACCTCTGTCAGCTGGGTTGGGCCAGTGACATGTTGGGACAGTCCTGTGGTTACCATGTAGGCCATGAAATCCTGAGCTATCCCAGACAAGGTCTCCTGGTCATGAATAATGGTCCCCAAAACCAGCACAATGGCATTCTCAGCATCACATACAAGACCACTTCTGTCAGCTCAGGGTAATGAATATATTGATCCATCCTTTCATGGAGAATTGAAAGAAGTTGCTCGTTTTCACCCAGTCCCGTGTATTTCTTTTTTCTTGCAGATTTGTCTTTAGAGGAGGGACAATAGTCATTGATACAGTTTGCATGCAGAAGGTCCCAGATCCAGTCCCTGGCATCCTCAGCTAAAAGGTTTAGGTAACCAGTAATGGGGAAGAACTGTACTAGAGAACCTGGAATGCTGCCAGTCAGACAATAAGGCTAGGGGGAGGCAACATAATGCCCTCTAGATCTTTTAGACTATAACTCCCATCTGCCTCTGCCACAATGGCCAATGGATAGGGATTATGAGTGTTGTCATCCAAAACATCTAGAGACATCAGGTTACCTACCTGATGAACTGATGATCTGCATAAGGCAGCTATGTATGGTTATACATAACCTGAAAAGAGAAGAAAAGTAAAATTAGCGGCTTCCTTCTTACTCAATTCCCCACCCCCTTAGGTTTTGCCTGGGGATGTTCCTTCTATTTATAGTTTGACTTAACTCTTCCTTCCTGGCTGCTAGATCAGGTTAGACAGAATCAGTTAGCGGACTCAGATATCTGTCTCTTACAAAGTCAACATTTGCAGTATTCAGTAGCTGTTGAGATGCAGTTTGGCAGAGAACAGTGTCAATCCATCTGCACAAGAGTCATACTCAAATATTTTTGTAAGGACAGAACAGTAAAAAAGAAAAAGAAAAAAACCAAATGAGGGATGAAAATAATGTACCTGCAACATAAAAGATCTCTCTGGCAGAATTTTCTTCCAAAGCGTGAAAACCCTCTGTGCATTCATTTTGTTCACTTTTATTGTTTATTCTATATTGTAATTGGATCAGAAAGAAAAATACTGTTGTAAAATTGAAAAAATAATACAAACCATCATTATCACTTGTTAGAATCTCTTTACGTTGCAGAATCCTGGACTGATTTCAGCATAACTCTGGTGGAAATTATTATTATTGCATTAATTTGGAAATGTCAGTCTCCTCCTAGGGCGCAATTTGCAAAGTGATGGTAATTCAGTAAACCTGGGGTGTGTGCTCCAAATAAACTCAGTACGGAATTAGACTAGAAGAAAGCTAATGTTTGTTATCAGTCTGTTTGAAATATATTGCCAGAGCTATGGTTAATGGTGGACAAAGATGGCTATGATCTAGTTAGTGGTCCCTCATTTTGTGAATGCCAGTGTTTCCTAGCACCTTTATTAACATAAGCAAATACTGTGGAACATACATAGAATAGTATATACGGATGCCTTTGAGTAAAAACAGAAGATGATACAGGGAGCCACAGAAAGAGAGGGAACTGCTCATGTCAGCATGCCTTGTCGTTGAGAGAAAGAGCCCCTCTGTAAGACAAAAGAAGAGTACACATTGTGTGGCACAAGGGAACAGGCTTGTCCAAGTTAAGCAGCAGCCATTTCACAATAAAACATAAGTCAGACCAATTTAAACAGTGTAATACATACTATATATTGACAAAGGCAATCAGTCTTGTTGGAAACCAATGTTAATTATCAGAAATGTAAATCATCAAAACTTGGGACTAAAATTCCCCCAAGTGTTTACACTGTAGTATCCCTCAGGCATAGGGACCATACGGGTGAGCTTACCTGCTCAGCCTGCCACTTGCCCCTAGACTACCAGGCAATAACTTCAGAGTCTTTTCCTTGCTGGATTCCTTTATTACTAAAACCTCCTAGAACAGTGACACTCCAAAACCCTGTAGCAAGGCCCACACCACCAAGTGGCTGAAACAGAGGCCCCGCTCAGGCCTTCGATGAGGACCTGGAGACTAGCAGCTACAGGCCTCTTAAAGGTATATACATCCACATATCACATACACAAATAAATACCTAGGCAGCCAACACTGTTTTGAATCAGAAAAATAGCCTCTAACTTTCTTGCTGCTAGTGCATATAAAGCTACTCTATAGGTAACAAACTTGGATACATCAAATAGCAACCATTTTATCTGAATGGTTTTCTAGAAAAAAATATTTTATTTATTACATTTCTATACTGTCCAATTTCCGAAGCTGTCTGGGCAGTTAACGACAAAATAATAAAATAGAAAATGATAAAATACAATATAAAGTTTAAAAGTATAAAAATAAAAACAATAACCAAATAGAACCTAGCCCAGTGCAAGATTTCAAATACTACACTATCAGGTTTAAAACAGAAAAGCTAAAATGCCTGGTAAGATTAAAAAAAAAGTATTCATCTGGTGCTGAAAAGAGCCCAGTGGTGGCACCAGGCAAGCCTCTGGGAAGTTCATTCCACAAATGGGATGCCACAGCAGAAAAGTCCCTCTTCATAACTACCCACCTCACTTCCTTTGGTGGGGGCTCCTGGAGAAGGACCACTGAAGGGCAAGTCTGGGCAGATTATATGGGAAGATAACCTGGCCACCAGCAGTTTAGAGCTCTGAATGTTGATATGGTCACTTTGAATCGGGCCTGGAAATGGACTGGGAGCCAGTATAGATGGAAAATTACTTGCATAATATGTTCACGCTGGCCAGTCTAACTAACTAAACTAAGAACCCTGTTAACAATGTCATGGACCTATTTTTGACTAGCTGAAGTTCCCAGACCATTTTCAAAGTCAGCCCCACTACAGTGATACAGACGATCAGAACATGAATAACTGTAGCTAGCCTATTTCTGTCCAAATAAGGATGTAGTTAGTATATCAGCCTAAGCTAATAAAAGGTGCTCTGTGCCACTAAATCCATCTGTGCCTCTAGTGACAATGCTGGATCCAAGAGCACTCCTAAATGAAGAACCTGATCCTTTAGGGGAGTGCAATACCCTCCAGAACAGGTTGGACATCCCTTAGTCAGGCAGATGAACCACCTGCTAACAGTACCTCCATCTTGCCTGGATTGAGCTTTAGTTTATTGGCCCTCATCGAATCCATTACCACACCCATGTATTGGTTCAGAACACCTATTGCCTCGCCAGGTTTGATGAAAAGAAGTTGGATGTTATCTGTATACTGGTGACACCTCAGTCAAAATCCCTGGATAACCTCCCCCAATTTCATGTAGATGTTAAACAGCATGGGGGATAAAATAGAGCCCTATGACAGAATTGCCAAGGGACAGAGCAATAATTCCCCAGCACCACCTTCTGCAATCAGCCATCCAAATAGGAGTGCAGTG
The DNA here is from genome assembly GCF_023053635.1 of Elgaria multicarinata webbii. NCBI lineage: Eukaryota > Metazoa > Chordata > Lepidosauria > Squamata > Anguidae > Elgaria > Elgaria multicarinata. Next base: position 58,195,522 of record NC_086175.1, on the reverse strand, counting down.
CAGTACCTCCAACTCCCGTCCCAGATAGCCTATACAGAACAATACCATGGTTGATGGTATCAAAAGCTGCTAGGGGGTCCAACCCTGAAGCCTAACTGAAATGGATCTAGATAACCCGTTTCATTCAAAAACCTTGCTCAGGAAGGGTAGCAACTAGCCTTTGGGGCATTTTCTGAAAAGAAGAAAGAATTGTGAAAAGAAGAAAGAAATCTCAGTAAGTGACTTATATTAAGGGAAATACAGTATATAGTTGCAATATCTTCAATCTGGTCTGATCCACATACACAGAGACAGTCATTCATTGTGTTCTTTTACAAACATTGCTGGTCACATATTATGGGGGCATATTTTGAAATCTAATATGAGTAAATGCATCTCTAACAAAGGGAAAAAGTTAATTCCTCCATATAAGCTGCCCTTTCATGATGAAATTCAATTTTTTAAAATCATGGATCTTATGATCAGGGGCATCCTGAGATGACATTGCAGGGGAAATTGACTCAACATTAACAAAAAAGTTTTTTTGAGAATATTAACAAAATAGAACAGAAAATACATTGTGAAAAGAGGGAAAACATACATTACATATATAGGATTATTGTCGATTTCCATAGTGTATACCGTTCATTAAAAAAAAGGGGGGGAGAGTTATACATTGTTCTCAGCCTTCTCCATTCTGCAAATCTAAAAACGCAGTTTTGTAAGACTAACAGTAAGAATTTTTCTAATATATCATGGATTCATTAATGTGTGCTTTTAAAGGAGGAAGACCTATTTCATTTCTAAGTTATTTGCCAGGTGTGCTATGTGGAACTGCAAGTAGGGCATGCAGAAATTTATTTTAGATTAGATTAATCTCTACTTAAACTACCCATATCGCTGCACCATATAACAAGCAAGGTTCAGTTTTAGCAAAAACTTTTAAATAGTTGTTCTAGGAAACAAACACCTTAAGTACAATAAAGTGTCTTTACAGCCCCCAATAAACAGGAGTAAATGAAATTTTAATTGCTTCAGAATGAGTGTGCCACTGGGTATTTTCACCAAAATGACGCACTCATTTTTTAAACAACCAACACTGCTTAATTATATGTCCATCGACAGGTTGCTTATGCATTTTCACAAACACCACCACATTCGTCTTACTGTAATTAATAGAACAAAGATAGCTGTACCGGTCCATGAGGAATAATCTTCAATTGAGGAATAACTTCATTGGTGTCAGCCAAAATTTCACAAAAGCTTTCGGTATCTCCAAAACTTTTCACTAAGCTAGGTGGTTAAACTCCCCCCCCCCAAAAAAAAACCTGGGGGATGGCAGAAAAGTCCAAAAATTAGGCCAGGTGTTGTGGCCATGAAACCTGACTGCAGTTTAGATCCATTCCAAAATGGAAGTTGCGGGATGAATCTTAGTTACTGGTTAGTATTGCAAGTATTTGATTTCACATAGTGTTCTAGTACAGATAAGCAGCGGCTGACCCCCATTTCTTACAACAAAACATTACAGCCAGCCTTTAGTACAAGAATAGCTTCCTTTTTAAAAAAGAACACAAAAATTAGTTTCCAAAAACAATAAATGCATTTTTATTTTGCAGCATATCATTCAGTATTTATAAAATACTATTGTTTGTTTGAAATTCCTATTATTGTGAATAGATTGTTTGATCTTGTTGCCCTTGAATCTCCTCAATCTATTATTTACTCAACTTATTCCCCCTTCCATTCTGTTTATTACAGTTATCAGATTTGATAGGGATGCCTAATTGATTTCCATTTGAAACACACAAATTACTAAAATTCACATACTTGGTGAACAGGAAAATACCATTAGCCTTTAGTTAGAATAAAAATTAAATTGCATATAACTGTTAAATGAAACAGTGTTAAAACATAAAACATATATATGCAATAATAAATAATTAAAATCTAGCTAATTTTGCAAAATCAAAATATAAATTTTACTTTAACCTTAATCCCAATAATTCTAAAGCAGGTTCTAAATCAATACCAGCCAATCTTCCTCCTCCAAAAACAACTTTGTCAGTATCAGCAACTAAGAACAAAATATACACATCCTCATAGCATTCAGACAAGGGAAGGGTTCCTGTTTCCATTGTAGCCAGTCTTAATTTGTTGTACTTTACCAGAAAAAAAAGCAACAGCCCAGTGATAAGTCTGTAACTAGTGAGGCTCCAAACTTCCAACCCATGGTACTTAGGGCTTCTCTACACCAGGCTTTTTATCCCACAACTTTACCAGGGCTTCTGTTTCCAGATTCTTCACTGAATTAAGATTGGCTCTTTACATGCACTTCTCTCTTTTTTCTAGGGTTTTCTTTGTCTGCAAGTTCTATATATTTATACAGCCATTAGATGGTGCTTTGGTATAGCTGTGGTTGTAGTGCAATACCATAATTATATAGAGCAATTCAAACAACCATTTTAAAAGAGTTCTCCCATTACAAATAAAGCCGCGGACATAGACACAAAGTACAGGTGTGACCGTGGAGGTTGATGGCATATGTAAAGGACTCTCAAACATCTGTGAGTAACCAAGCTCGATAGCAAGCAATTGGTTGCCTGGTGTAGAAAAGTCCTATGTCTAGTTTTCACGGGACCAGAATTCATTTTGCTCCTGTCATCATTGTTCCTCTGAAAGACAATAGAATGCCACAAGGCAATCATGCTGGAGGCATGGTAGAGAAAGGGGAAAGCACCCAAATTGGTACCCAGGTGAAACTACTTTCTTTATTTAAGATCACAAGACAAATTTCCCTCCACCAAAAATATATTAGTGGCAAGACATAGTTTGGATCAAAATGGGAAGATTCAGCATATATTAAGTTGGCTTGTTCAGATGAATATTTGGTATATTTGAAAAACAGCTTTATATTAACTTAGAGGGTAGCTTATTTCAATGAGGCTAGTAAAGCCAATCAGGTTGTCTATCTTGATTTATTTTATTCCTGCCTAAGGATGTGCTCTTTATAACAAGATTGCCTCAGTTAGAGAGGAAAGTAATTAAATGTGTTGGCAGAGATAATGTTACACAGTGCATTTGATTGCATATTTAATTAACTACTATTTAACTTTCTATTTCTCCCTTAAATAATGTATCATTTTGATTGCATAACTCGTTTGATGTGAGTCATACATATCAAAGGCTCAATATATATGGATTAAGTGCAAGTAAGTACCTTTTCAGTAGGATTGGTATGGTAGCTGACTTGGTAGTTCATTGATTTTCTGATTATCATTGCAAAAGTTATTTCTTGGAACTTGAGTAGTCCCTTCTTCTGGAGCTGGGATAACAGTATGAAGCAAGGTAATACTGTTGGAGCTTAGTATGAAAAAGTAACTTCTACCGAAGTACGTTCATTTGTTTCAACTATGAGCCAGAACAGAAGAACTGCTTCCTCCTGCATGAACCTGCCCATGTAATGAGATGTCAACTGAGATTCCACCTTTGGAGGTTAGGAGGGTGACCTTTTTGCTGTAGTGTCACCATTACAGAATTCCGACCTTTAGTATATATTTAACTTGTGTTCTCCCCTTTGCCCTTTAAGCATTGTGTGAAAACTATCCTATTCTCCCCAGGTTTTGGTGGGATATAATTAAGGAATTGTTTTTGGTTTTAACCTATTTTTAATTTTAATTGTGTTATTTTGTATTATCTTAATTTTGTGTCTAAGTTTGTATCTAAGCTATCTTTAAGACCCCAGTGGTAGGAAAGGCGAGATGTAAATCTTTTCAATTAAATAAATTTAGAAATTGCAAAACTTTAAAAAAAAATAAAAATTGTCATAAATATAAAAGGTGATTAATTAAATACATTGATTCAAATGGCAGTGAAGCATATGGATGTCGATGATAATAAATTGCAACTTAGCCTGCACTAAAGCAAGCATCTCAAGCTTTCCAGGTAAAAAATCCCGTCTATTTTGCTTGTTTGACAATAAGTCATGGCTTTTCAGTAAAAGGAGGAGCAACATATCCCACACACTCAGTTATTGGACAGGTAAGTAAGTAATGCATATTGCTCTTAGTTTTCCAATTGTCACAGATAAATAGGTGGGCATTCAGATTTGTCTTGTCTCCTAAATAACTTTCAGAGCTATGCTTTCAGATCTATTCTGGCATTGGCCAGAAGGCACAAATCATGCTCAGTAAATACATCATGCACTATTTTGCAATAGTCCAACAAATTGATCAAGAAGCCATGAAATTAAATCAATACCACTAGCCTATGTGATCAGTTAGAATCTGTTAGAAAAATTGTCTGAGTTGGTTTGACACTTCTCTGTAAAAGAAACTTTTGAAACTCTTTCTTCAGGCGTACAACCCGATTTGGACCAATATTTACAAATGCACAAGTGGACCCTCATTTCCTCTAGCAACCCCTACTATTTTGGTTGTCTAAAATACTAATACTATAGTTCTAGAAATGTAGTTTTGGATGGAGTCAAGATTAGAAGTGCCATAGAATCCCGATATTCCACCATTGCAAAGGTCTGGGGATATAATTTAGAGTTAGTTGTTGTTTGTGTGTTTATTTATTTAATGGGATAGCTGCTTGCCCTTATACATTCTTTATAATCTCAATACATCAGATACTGATTGTTCTGCAGTCAGTTTTGCTGAAACAATGTGATTTTTCAGATTCCCAGTATAGAAGAATCAGATATACTATACAAATCTGGTGAATGAGGTGTTACTTTGCTTTCCTTTCCTTACTGTTATAAAAATCATTGCCAATTTTAAGTCTTAGGTTTCTTTCTCTTTTTTCCCTCTGGCAGGTTTAAGAGATGCTACAGGCTCTGAAAGTGATGGTGGTGACTCAAGTAGCACGAAATCAGAAGGAGCCAATGGAGCAGCAACAATCCAACCCAAAAAGATTAAGGGGATTGGCTTTGGTGACATCTTCAAGGACAAACCTATAAAGCTACGCCCAAGATCAATAGAAGTAGATAATGACTTTCCACCAGTTGAAAAGGTACAGTTTGTAACAATTCCTCATATATGTAAAAATTTGCTTGGTTTCTCCCCCAAGTTCGGCTGTTGGGTTTTGTTCTCTGTTGTGCCAAGGTCAAAAAAATGAACACTGGTTAACGGATGTAATTGATCATTGTAATTGCTTGGAAGAAAGATATATCACGTCAGTGATTAATTCCTGCATGCACACCTGTTCCTTTTGGCCTCACTAACTGTAGTTGAGGGAACAATCTTTCAATGTCTGCCTGAGGATTATGCTAATATTATTGTGGGACATGGTAATAGTGAGCAAGTGTATTTTTTCAAGCAATTTTTGTAGTTTTAATTCATGAAGTTGTTGTTTCCTTTATGTTGGACACCATAAGTGAATACCACTGATCTATATATCTGTGGAGGCCATGTTTCCAAAGTGGGTTCTGTGCAGTGCATCCTGTCTCTGTCCCTCTCATATTATGCCACACATCATGCAATATAGCAGGTTTTACTGCTTAATGTTACCTTGATAAAATACCACAAATCATTATATACAAAGTGGTATTTTATGCAACTTACACTATCCAATTGTGTAAAGTTAACATATTTGAAGAGTTAAAAAGTAATATTGCTTATAGGTATTGTATACTTATATATGAAGAGATGGGAAATATCTGGCACTTGGAGTGATTTGAAGAAGGGAAATTAACTTATTAAAACTGATGGAAATTGTAGAGCAAAGTGTCCTATATTCAGCTGTGTAGAGAAAGATGGTGTGATTTATGAGAAAATATATAAAGGAATAAAGAACTTGAAATGTAGGTATAATAGGAGGTAGCACTATGGTCATAGCCTGGTATATTGTTACCTTGGCTACAGTTGAAACGTTTCCTTCCAGCTCTTCCCTTTCCTCAGGCAGATACCATGTGGTTAATGAGGAAATAGTTTGATCTCTTTGCTGATATGCCATCTAGTACTTACTGCTGAAAGCCTTGAGGAAGACATCTTGACTGCTTGGAACTGAGGCACAATGTGCTAAGTAGTTTATCAGCAAAGGAGAATGATGCACTTGCTTATAAACCCTTAAGTACATTCTTCCTGATCCTGTGTTCCAGCTGGCAGTCAGCAAAAGTAATATAATCAGGAATTGCTGGTCCTTAACCAGCTGCAGTTAAAAATCTGGGTAAAGTTATTTTCCTGAGTAAGCATCACCTTTGCCATGCTGTGGTGCCACTTACGTGCCTCTCAGTCTCAGAAATAATTTCACTGTTTTGATTGTTGAGTTTTGCATATTAGATTTTCATATCAAAAGCACAGTACTTTGCTTTGTCAATTTTATCAACTCAGTCTGAGCAAACCTTGAGGTCAATGACGTTTTGACCTTACCTAGCAAGCTACACAGTTATGTGAAAGTGCTATTTTAATTTTTTAAAAATAATGCCACTGAAGTGGTTGGTCTCAGTCTTTCTCTCAAATTATCGAGGTTGTGAGTCTTAAACTGCTATTGATAAGTTTACATGCAGAATGCGCTTAACCCATTTACTGTGTGGGAATAAGATCAAAAGTATGCTGATGAGAGTTTCCTGTGTGGTGATTTTTTAAGAAGTAGCAATGTAGGTGTGCTAAAATCTGTTCAAGAGGCTTACATATAGAGAACGTAGTTTTTAAGCTGTCCATTTAAAACATATGAACAAAGCTATTGTGTTACATTAGAGACAACATAAATGCTCATTCTTGTTTTGTTAATAATGGTGTTTCATTTCGAATAGTAATCAAAGTGTTACAATGCCAAGTGCAATATTGGACAAGTATTGCTACCCAACCCCACCTTCCAATCCACTGAAATGTTCCTCCACATACAATCTACCCAAACCCACAGAAACTCAGGAGAAAACATAGAGATGGCAGATTGGATCCAGACTCGCTCTTTCATTCATGGAAGGAACTGAGATCCAGCAGAAGCTTTTGCTGGCAAGGAGAACAATTTTTGCCAGTTTATTATTTTATTATTACATTTATACCCTGCCTTTTTACCTCTTGCAAGGGACCCAAGGTAGCTTACATGGTCCTCCTCCACCTCTCCATTTTATCTTCACAACAACCCTCTAAGGTAGGTTAGGCTGAGACTGGCCCAAAATCACCCAGTGAGCTTTATGGCCAAGTAGGGACTATAACATGGATCGCTTGAGTCCTATTCCAACACTCTAACCACTACGCCACACTGGCTCCCGTTACAGACCCTCATTCCACCTCCCAATTGTTCCAAAGGGTACTTTGACTCTGGAGCTTATTGGGCAGAGTGGAGGGGATGCAGGGGAAGGTGATATTTCCTCCTCCCCTTCTTGCAGTGGGAATTTCCAGGGAGTGGAGATCTGCTCCTGGGTAGTCTGGATGTTGACCAGAGAGAAATGGAACACCCTCTTTTGTTTTCTTTAAGCAACCTCAAATGCATATAATCAAATGTTTATGGGTTGCTTTTCGTCATCTTTTAAAGAGGTGGTTGTCTTAAGTTTGTCATCTTACATACATCTCTCTGTTCCCCCAATTTCCCTAACTTTTAGGGGGGGAAATGCTTGTGCAGGAATTCCTTCAGAAAGCAGATGTCACATTCAATTATAGTATTGGAAAATAAAACAAATGTCTTTTTTTAAAAAAGATAATCCAACAACTCTCCTTTTTAAAAGAGTTGTGGGAAAGGGAGAACGCATGTCTGGTTTTGTACTGACGTACTGATCTTATAAAATGCTCAACATCAGGAATACTTTGCTTTGGTAAAGTTTCATGCATTAAACTGGTACATAAGCACCCTCTAATAATATATTCTGAACTGTTGTTTTTATACTGTTATTTTTATGTTTCTGATGGTTTTTAAATTTTGTATACTTTTTAATGTTTACTGTTTTAACTTTTGTGAACCACCCAGAGAGCTTCGGCTGTGGGGCGGTATATAAATGTAATAAATAAATAAATAATATAAACATGTACTAACATGAGAAAATAGAGAAAATAATAGTAGGTACCTGACATAACTTAATGTCAGAGGAAACAAGTGTCAAAATTACATGGGAAAAATGGAGGGGGGGGGGACTGCTTTCATTGTTTAGCAGCTGTCCCGCATTGCACTTTATTTAAATATATTTATTAGCCACTTTCCCCAAAAGCTCAAATTAGGAAACAAAAACTAAAATCATGAATATAGGATAAAACAAAACATCACCATTAAAATGAAGATAAAACAACTAATAACTGAACAAATCGACTCAATAAATGCAGATTAAAATAAAGATGTTTTCTAACCTTTGCAATAACTCTGCAAAGATGAAGACTTCCTTGCCTCTATAGGCAGGATATTCCATATTTTGGTGCCAACACTTGAAAAGGCCCTGCTCTTGTGCAGCAATGGAATAGTTAGCAGGGCTTGAGGACTTGACACTTGGTCTAAGACTGGAAAATGTGGTATGTGAGTCCATCTATATAGGCTTTAAGAGTTGACCCATACCTTGACTTGGGCCCAGATGAAAACAGTTAGCAAACACAGTTGCTGCGAAACAGCCTTTATATGTACTCAATTGTCCACTGTGCAACTGCATTCTGTATCAGCTGAAACTTCTGAGTCATCTTCAAGGCAGCCTGACATAGAGTGCATTACACTTCTAAATGTGAAAATTAGTGGCATGGATCAGCAAAACAATATCAGCCATATCTACAAAAAGAGCTTTCGGAATTAGAGCGGATAATTAAAAGTACTTTTGGCAGTAACTCTAAATGGCTCTTGAAACAAGCTCCTGTGCAGTTGCACCCAATCAACAGGCGCTAAACATGATTAGATGTTGAAACAATAGCTACATCTATTTCTAGCCAGCCAAGTCTCTCTAGACCATCATAATTCACCACCAACATTACTTTCATCTTATCTGTACCTAACATCAATCTATCTACTTAAGTGCTGAGTTATTATTGTGGAAGCAGCTCCTACCTGCTCAGTTCATGGAATTATGGCACCCAGCTTCAGGGCTCTGGATGATGTCTCTAGGTGGCTTTATAAAGATGTGATATGTCTGATTCCTGAAGAGCACATACACATCAATTCACATGATACTGAGACAGTATTTCCCAGTGATTACCCTCTGGATCATATCAGACAAAAATTAGCGGAAAAACTGGTGCACCCTTTGCAATACAACAAATAGATGTTCCATACAGCCTAATGTGATCCATTGTGTCAAATGCCTCAGAGCTACCAGAACCATCCCAATTTCAAAATGAGATCAGAAAGAAGATTTAAATTGCTTTGATAGAGATGTATCACTTAAGAATGTCTGGAGTTGCTCAACTACCTCACATTCAACTATTTCCCCTAAAATGGGAAGATTAGCTGAATCTCCTTTTGTCCAAAGTTATTTTCCTCAAAAGCAACAAACCACAGCATATTATGAAACCCTAAACCTCCCTCTGATAGTCACTAATAATTTTGGCTAAGCTAATTAAGCTCAATGGGGCTGGTCTTTGGGGCATGGGTCCAAATGCACTCATTATTTGAAGTACGCTTTCCAGATCCTCTAAAGGAGATCCAGGTGACTCAAGCAATTACTTTAGACACACAAGAACTTGGATGAGAAGGAGAAAATAATTGTGTTTCCTATTAAATGTTTGCACATATGGAGGTTTGTCTAGGATTGAGACCGACAAAATTGTAGTAGCTAAAGTAGTTTTTGTTATTGTGTTTTCAGTTTTCTGAATCAATAATGACAATTTCAGTGAGTTGCCTTTAGTGCTGTTTCTGTTTTGTCAGTGACCTTTTCCTTGTATATCTCCATTTTAGCCATTGTCTCTATTAGTTTCCAGTGTTCACTTTCTTTCACAACCCCCTTTTTAATAATATTAAATTCACATCAGTCCTGAAACTTCATATGCACTTAAGAGCCACTTGATGCTTCCTAGAGTTTGTGTGATTTTCTAACAGCACTATTTATGGTATATTAAGTATGTCATTTCTTGCACATCTTAAGACAAGATCAATAAAATCAATTTCTATTTAGAAGAAAGATGATGCGTAATAGCTTAAAATTGGGGGTTATATTTCCCTCTCTGACTTGAAAACTGTACAAGCACTCTCAGTAAAAGGTCTGTTTTCTCTAACTATACAAACAGTATCCCGGAAGGTACCTTAGATGATGATGACGCTTGGAAAGCAAACAACTCTTCCTAGAATTTCCTTTTCTAAGAAATCATTGTACCCTTTTGAGCAAAGCTGATTTTCCAAACCACTGCATTTTTTTAAAGACTTCTTTAGACCAGAGAGTTGGAAGGGTAGTAGATTACTTGCGAGTGAACACAAACAGTTATCCCTAGGATTATGTTGCAAACAGGAGTCAGGGCTGGTTCTTAGTTTAAACAAACACCTGCATACTCTCTTAAAGGATGTCTGTAGAAATCTTTTCCAATCTGCTGCTGCTCTGATGCATTTGACTTCAGCTTCCACCATCCCCAGCCATCATGCTGTCTGGGGATGATGGGAGTTGTATTTCAACACATTTGGACCATGCCAGGTTGAGGAAGGGTAAGGTTGGTTGTACAGTCACACTCCTTTGCACGATGGTAGCAAATTATGGTATGGGGTTTTCAGGATCAGGATCAGTCTCCTTGGTATGTATCCCGAATTGGTCTCAGAGACTGAAGAAACAGACCAGCCAAGACAGGAAGCAGGGGAGGAAACTCTCCAAGACTCTCCAGGTGTCAAGGAGGACTCTTCCTAGGAGCTTATTGACAGGAGGCCCAGGCTCAGAGATCATCGTCCCGGCCTGTGGGAACTCAGTCTTAGTCAGGGAGGAGGGAATATTGGAATTGACAGATCCCAGAGTCCCTTGCAGCATCAAGCAGTCAGAGTTGAGGAAGATGGGAGGCAGTTTGCTAGGTTAGCCACTCACCAGAGGTTACATCATGAAGACCTGTCCTGAGGGAGGAGTTTGATATAAGCCTGTCCTGCACTGCAGGATGCTGTCCATTTAGTTGACAGGCAACTGCCTTGCTTTGTTAGGCTAATTAAGCTTAGAGGATAGCTCCTAGCATTCATCCTTCTAGTGTGAAGAGATGTCTATTTACTGAATAAAGCTTTGCAGGGCAGAACTCTTTATTGCCTATCATCTTGGCTGGAGGGTTTAGAATCACAACAGGAGCCTGATAAGATATAGAGTAGGGCTATCAACTATGATGGCTTTAAAATGAGATTAGACAAATTCATGGAGAAAAAGGCTGACAATATCATGATGGCCAAATATCTCCAGTATCCAAAGCAGTATGCCTCCCTAGGGAACATGAGCAGGAAGGTGCTATTGCACTCTTGTCCTGCTTGTGAGCATCTGGTTGTTCACTGTAAACAGAATGCTGGGCTAGGTAGACCTAGCAGGACTCGGGATACTATTAACAACTTTACACATTAGTTTAAACCAGGGGTGGACAACTTGTGGCCTTCCAAATGTTCTGGCCTACAGTTCCAGTCATCTCTCATCAATGACTATGCTGGCTAGGGCTGATGGGAGTTGTAAACCAAAACATCTGGAGGCCCATAGGTTGGCCCCCTGCTCCGTTTTAGAGAAAAAGCAGATTCGGTTGGCACAGTAACTATATTCTGTTTTAAATCGTGAGGGCCAAAGACTAGGTGTTCTGAAAAGATGGCCTTTACATTGGCATTGATAACTTCTAGCCAATTCAGAATATTCTCAGCCTCTGTTCAAAATGTTCCTTGGAGATGGCAGATGTTGCAGGAGTTAGGATTGATGAGCAAGTATAAGCTTCCAATACAATCATATTGTCTCACTTGATCTGGAGGCGTGTTTCATAACGGGTTGTGCTACACATGTAATCCCACCTTCTGGGGTGCTTCCAGACAAAGGGCTCCTAGCACTACTAATCCAAACACACTTCAGCTATTCCATCTTTGCCTCTTCAATTTTTTATTTTTTTATTTGTTTTTTGGGGTGGGGGAAAAGATGGAAGAAAAAGTGAGACGAAACAAGTAAGAAAACACGGGAGGGTTACAGGTGGAAGTTGTCATTGTCTGGATCTCCTGTAAAATTCTATGAATGGTGTGAGCAATATAGCACAATAAAAGTATCATCTGGAAACAACCATTTATTTCTTTGTTAGTTATACTCAAATACCACTTAGAATAAAAATGGTCTATGGGTGGAATCCCATGGGATGCGCCCTGGCTACTCGTTAGCCTCCGAACTCGTAGGCTTAAAAGTATTCAGTGCAGAAGCTGAATACTTTCACCTGTCTAGCGGAGGCTTGGGGGAGAGGGAGGGAAAGAGGCTGGGGGCAGCTGTGGATACCTGTTGACCCACATCCCCAGTCACTACCCATTCCTGGGATCGCCTCCTTTCCTCCATCTCCATGTTCTATTTTGCGAGTGTGGAGCGGTAGCTGCCACGGTTCTCTCCAGGCCAGCTACAAGAGGAAAGGGGTGGGGAGTGTGGTTTCCTGGCTCCCAGCTTGGAGCCCTGTCTTTGATCTTGGAGCCTGGAAACCGAGCAATCCTAAGCACCCACACACACCCCGATGCTGTCTAGGTAACATAGGATTGTTCCGTAAGCAGTTCATATATAAATATTAAACATTTATATACACTATTAGAAACTATTTCAGTTACAGTAACAATACAAATACATTTAAAATACACTGTTAAAAACAATTTCACACTATAATAATACAAAACAATCTAAAGAACAGTACGATGGAGCAGCATATAATTAATTGGAACTATTTACAAATCAGAGAAGGCCTGGGTGAACAAGTGCGTTTTCAGATGTTTGAAACATTCCAAATTTTTGCCTCCCAAACTGCACGGAGGAGGGTTTTTTGGAGGGTGGGCATTGCCCATGAGAAAGCCCAATATTGATACAATACATGGCAACGTTGTGTTGGTTGTGGAATGACCAGCAAGTCCTTCTCTGAAGATCTTAAAGGTCGGCTGGGGGTATATAGGGGAAGGTGGTTCACTAGCTATCCTTGTCCCATGTTGTTTATTGACTGTGCATATCCCTGGCTCCATCCATTACTTGCACATCCAGCCACCATTATTCATTCTATAATTAATCATTCCAGATGAGCTAAATGTCCACATCCCAATGCCATCCAGTTTCTTATGCTCTTGCTCCTCTAAAAACAAAATAAAATATGACTGTGCTGCTTAGTGTGCATTATACTTTTGATGGTGGTGGGTGGTGGTGGGGAAGCAATTTGCCATCATACAACATACATACCCCATAGTTAGTCTAGCCTGCAAAAGGGGAACAGTAGCTGATAGACTAATTTCTAGGTAGATCTGAATTCAGGTGTGCTAACTCCAAAGCTGGGACTCTACCAACTGGCGTCTGAAAATGTATTGTAAAGTTATTTTTAAGTTTAAGCTGCTGGAAAACTGGAAGCCTATACTTCAGTGTTTCCAATAGTGCATTCCATCTGTGGCTTAAATTGAAACACATCTCTCAGGAAACTGGGCTTGGTGACTCAGTGTGGGTGGCATCTTCCATTGTGTGAGTCAAATCTGAACCTGTTCAACTGCATGGTTTTGAGCTGAGCATTTTGGTGCTGAGGGTTGTCATTATTTTTGTTTATTAAAAGTTGAGTGTTCCCTTTCTTGGGACATAAACATAATTGTTAGCACCTACCACATCATTATTACCTATATTTAAACATTGTTTTCAATCAGTTTAATCTTTATAAATTTGTGTTTGTAATATTTACCTTTAGTACATTATACATACATTGATACCCACATATAGTTTTTCTGCAAACGTAGCACTACAGAAGCCACTTCTGTCATCTCATCTGTAATATAGCTTACTTAATTAAAGCTTGTAATCTACATTCTTGAGCCTTCTGAGTCACTCTGCAGAAAATAATTGTTGTTCACTGTGCAAAGGAAAGGAAAGTCAAGGAACAAAGATATATTTTATTTTGTTCTATGATTACATTTCTTATTAAAAAATAAGGAATTCTATTAAAGATTTATTTCTGAATATCTTAATTTAAAAGTATTTTTCTCTCTGAGTTATCCAGAAAAAATCATGTTCTTCTGTGCCCATGTTGTCTTTTCCAGTACTCTGTATGTGTGGTCAGAAGAAGCCTAGTTTTTCTCTCTGGGAGAGAGAGAAAACCACTACCCCGATGTAGCCCAAACTGCTAGAAGTTCCAGGTTTCCTGTGAAATAAACAAATGCTAGCTTTGTTTCCTCATAGCTCATATTGGCCTTAAAGTGTGACTCAATTTAGGCTTGGTCTCCCAGAGTCAGTGAGCTCAGCACTTACAAGGAAGTGGGAGGACTCCTGGTGCTGCTCTTGAACGCTTACTATAATCTCTAGAAAGACAGCTTTACTTCACAATGGGAGAAGAGGTATGTCTTTTCTTGTTTAAAAAAACCCCTTTTTGGCTTATATCTGCAACCGTGTTGTAACTTGCATAATGTAGAACACAGATGTTTGGCAACAAGAGCCTTTGGCTGACTGTATCACGACATAAAAACGACGTGTTAAAAGTGAGAGACTTTTCACTGAAGTCTTAAAATGGAAAGCAGTTCCATCTGTGTTTGTGAAGTAATAAGTAACATATTAAAACAAGCGATTCCTCTGCAAAGGCAGAACTTGCCCTGGAATATTGTAGCTGCCTTCCGCCCACCCCTGCTTTGATCAGTAAACTTACTCAGATGTTTTACGATATCCTCGTTTTACTGTGATTTTAAAAAGAACGTCTTAAATCTTATTGTTCAAATAACTTGTGCTATCTCTATAGGAAGAGTAACTTTTCATATGTTTATTTGATTAAAAATAAAAATAAAGGTTAGAAAAGGAAGTCCACTTCTAAATAGCTTAGTTGCGTTTAAGTTCTTGTTCTCTTTTAGGAAAAAAAGGCTTACTTTGTGGGTAAAAGATCCTTTAAGTTTTTGTTTGAAAAAAAGATGTGTTTATGCTCCCATCTGAAATGTATTATATTAAATATATTTTTTTAAAATGTGGACAGTTTGTGTGATAGTACAGCAGAGTGAACTGAGATACGAAGTGCTATTTTATTATTTGCCAATTCCTTAATCTATTTATTCATACATTTCTAGTTCTGAATATATACATTGTAAAAGCAGACGTCTGTGAGTTCTGTTTGAAACATGGAATAAAGCGTGATAGCTCCCTAAATAGATTTTTCAATTTACAGTGTGTGGCATGTGTCTTTCCTTTTCCTGTTTGGAAGGGAGGGAACAAAAGAGAGCGAGAAAGAGATGGATGGAAGGGGAATTTAATAACTTGTTACATGCTAAAATGTCCAAAGTATTTTGAACATCTTTTGAAATGCATTATTTTTTAATATATATATATATATATATATATATATATATATATATAATCATACAATCAATATTGATTCCTTAAATAAACACTGATAATCAATAATAATTACAGACACAATTTACAAGAAATTCCAATTTTACAAACGATTCCAATTGAAATGAAAAGATATCTGAGAGAATCAGTGTCTGTGCTTTTGCCATCTCGCATTCATTGCAATAAGGTCTATGCAAAGGGTACTAGATGACTGTTCAGAAATATTTTAGTTCTGCACGTTGTTCTCACTGCAGTGATGTGAGAATTGTGGGGCAATACTAATAACATACAGTGAAGTCTTCAACTGGGGCCTGTTCCAATGAAAGTTTGTAACACTTGTGCGGGTTTTGAGCTAATATGCCACTTTGATAATTCAGCAGAGTTCTCAGTCCCTGTACACAAGATCAGCTGCTCCCTTGTCATCTTCTATGTAGACATGGCATACTTCAAAGGAATATTAAGATCTCACCATCTTAGACATCTGCAGTTTGTATTCTACATTTCAGCTGACAAATTCCTGTCAGTTCCTATTCCTTTTCATAGCCTATGGAAGAAGTTGATACTCAGATGGGTTTGGAAAAATGTGTGGGCTGTCTGTTTCCTTCTTCACTGTTCATTAATGTTACAATTTTACACAGATGTTAGATTATTCTTTAAAAAAAGCAAACACACACACACACACACTCCCCAGGGCAAGGAGTGATGAGAGGAGAAAACTGTACTGGTGAGAAAGAGAAATACTCCATCCTCAGGGAAATAGTTGGAGAAGTAAAAAAAAAAAAAAAGTAAAGGTAAGCGTGCTGGTCTGTGGGGTGGGGGGATCCCAAATCCACAGTTTGGCAATACCTGTTTTTATTAGAACCAACGGAATTTCCAAAAATATGTGCAAGCTTTTGAGTTTTCTAGAATTCTTCATCAGACTAGATGGTACAAAAAGCAGAGGATGAGTGAAGAAACAGAAAATTCCCAAAATTTGTCCCAATGTGGTATTCATGAGGTCTGCAGTTTAGATAGACCCAGTCTCAAAATGGAAATAGTAGACTGAATGAATTAATCGCTGCAAACTGTTGCAGGAATCAAATTACAACTAGCAATGCATTTTGGAAGAGAGCAACATAGTGTTTAATCTTAATTTCTAAAAACACGAAGTCCAGTTGTAACTCTGATCTGCCCCTTGTCTCTGGCTTAAAACACAGGTTTCTGAGTCAGCATACAGCAGGAGCACAGAGAAACATGGCAATTCTTATATTAGCAAAGATGGAGATTAATTTAGGTGATGCACTAGGTTAAAAAATTGACACAAAATTGTGAATAAGTAAAGTAAGGAAACAGAAGAGAAAGAACAGAATGTATGTATGTTTGAGTTGAAAACATACCCTTTACAAGCAGTATTGAAGATGCCTTGGTGTATGGTTGACATGAGTGGCTTTAGGTAAGTATGAATCCTGATTCTAAACTCATCTAAGTAGAATAAATCTACTTCAATTTCATTAAAATTTACTTTCAAGTAAGCATGTAAGGATCACTGTGTTCATTAAATAGCATTTTTGAGATATAATTAT
Organism: Elgaria multicarinata webbii; assembly: GCF_023053635.1. Taxonomy (NCBI): domain Eukaryota; kingdom Metazoa; phylum Chordata; class Lepidosauria; order Squamata; family Anguidae; genus Elgaria; species Elgaria multicarinata. The sequence goes on along the minus strand of NC_086175.1, from coordinate 58,178,620 downwards.
TGGCTGGAGGGTCATCAGAGTATACCAATCAGATAGAAATAAATAAACCAATGATTCGTTTGATGAGTCATATAGCTGCTGTTGAAATTAGATTTGAGAATGTTCCTGACTTGTCATATCTACTTTTAAATGTTTTTAAATGTTTGTTTGGCTTTTCCGATATTTCAGTTTGAGATTTTGATTATGTTTAGTTACATTTCAGTCAAAATGTAAATCACAGAGAGGTATAGTAAGGAATTGTCTAATTTAAGAGTTTGTAAACTGATATTTCCTGATCATTTACTTCACCCATTGGAAGCATACTTTTACCACATTAACCTTGGATGACTACTTCTAGATCTGCTTTTAGTCAGTTTTCAGGCTTGGTCTTGAAACAGAAACAGAAAATGCCATGTTGGTAGATGACCATTGCCAGCAGATATACTTGGGGATGGTGTCTTTCTTAATTCTCCTGGATGTCTCAGCAGTTTTCAGTACTATCAGCCATGGTATTTTTCTAGGCCACAGGCAAAATTGGGAATAGAAAGCATTGTGTTGCAGCTGGACCATTCCCACAATCTGGTGTTATTCTGCCTCTTGGGAGTTACCCTGTGAGGTTCCACATTGCAGTGTCTTGTGGTTTTTAACATCTCTATGAAAATAATGAGGGAGTCTGTTAGAGCATTTAGATGTCAATGTCCTTAGTATGCTGATGACATTCAGTTATCTATAATTTTCCTAATATCCCAGGCCCAATCTACACAGCTGATTTAATGCAGAGGGAGAGGACATCAGGTACATTCCTGTTAGATGACACTGTCACCAATCCACAGCAACCTCATAGTTTCCCTTTGGAAAATGCACATTTTTGCAGTGTCATTTTAGTGTGTTGTTTTTCCTTAAGTTCAGCTCCAAAGCAGTTCCGCTGCAGTGTGCCCCTGTCACTTCACATGGAATCCTGGGTGTGCCTGGGGATGTTTCTGGGTCAAGGGGTTGGGCTGCCCATTCTCTTTTTCTCTCATTCACACCAGGGCACTTTTGGAAACAGTCTTCCTTCCCCACTTAGCACTATTTCCCATTCACAAGCATTCACAATAGCACAGTAGTCTGCTCTCCCATTCACAATACCACAGTAGCGCTGTTTCAAGTACTCACAATAGTGCACCACCACTCTTTTAACCTTTCACAATATCCAAATAGTGAATGAGAGGGGAGAGGTATGGAGTAAACTAAGGGGATTAATTTAGCATTTTCAGTAAATGAGCAGGGGAGCATGGACAGGGGCAGGGAACAAGCCTCTCTAATTCGCTGAACAGCATCTACGCAGTTAATGACTGTGGGACTTTGCCCACCCAACTCCAAAGTAAGATGGATTAAAATGCAGTTTGACCTGTGAAGGTGGGTTTTTTAGGTAGTGCATAATCCGCTTTACTTGCTTCATGTGCCGCTGTCTGACCAAAGCCAATTTCATGAAAAATTGAATAAAACCAGAAATGTTCTGAATGTGTTTCCATGTAGATTAGGCCCTAGTGAGATTGTACAATCTCTGAATTGTTGTCAGAAATCAGTAATGAGCTGGATGAGTTTCCAGCAAACCAAAACTCAACCCATATAACGTAGAGGTAGGCTGACCAGATAACTAAAAAAAACCTGGACACTGCCTTTAAAACAAGGCTTGTCCGTACTATGGGGGGGCAAGGGGCGATCTACCAGGGAAACAGGCGGCCCAGCCATCATGGCCAAGCCTTATCGGCCAAGGAGAGGCCTGGCTAGAAGCCTGGGAAGGCCTAAAGCATGCATTTCTGAAACGTGCACTTTAAGCCCCACCCACACTTCCATCTGGGTCTCTCCTTGGTAAGCGCTATGACATCAACCAGGAAAAGGCCTGGATGGAAGCCTGGGAGGGCCTAAAACAGTCGTTTCAGAAACACACAGTCTAGGAGCTTCATCACTCCGGCGTTATAGCCTGCTGTCAACGTGGGTTGTGTGCAAAGGACTCAGATGACGTTGTCCATGTCCTGACCTGACCTCGCTTCCCCCCCTCTTAGTGCTGTTTTTTGGTGGGGGGAAAGTCTGTTTCTTCCGTATGTCAGGTATAGGTACAAGGCCAGTGGTTAGATTTATTACGAAATCGTTTGAGAATGTCAGATGTTTTTATTTATTTATTTATTTATTTATTACATTTCTATACCGCCCAATAGCCGAAGCTCTCTGGGCAGTTCACAAGCTTTTTTGCCAGCTTATCTCTGTAAGAAGTTTTCATGGGAGTAACTGGTTCACTCCTTTGCCTCGGCCTTGAAGTGGCTGGTTCTCTGGGAACTTCAGTGTTTTGAAAAAGGGGGCCACTCTTTGAAGAGGGTTGTAACATCCTGCCCTCTTTGCACGTGGGTATGGTTTACAGGTCAGAGGACCTGTCTGTCAAGTGATTTGAATAGGTTTCATCTCTTGACGCAACGCCTCCTGCTTTGGATTCTATCTCCGCTTGGGACTTTGAAAGCACTCTGCACATGGACGCTTTGCTATTTGGACTTTGGATATCTAATTAGTATGCTATGAAAAGTAGTGAGGCTTTTCATAGACTTGGACTTGCATATGCTGTGGATTCTGTGTTCGTGCTCAGACTCAGGTGGCAGGGAGGTCCCAGTCCTTAGCAGAAGGATGGGACTCCTGGGCCTGAGGCTTAACCTTTCCTGAAGTCATGGTAACGGGGTCAGCTCGGTAGCGGTAGGCTGAGATTGACAAGTGCGTGACAGATCTCTCTGCCCAGCTCTGGTGGCTCAGAGCAACCTTTCCTGGGACTTTGTTTTAGGAGATTGGCTATGTTCCTTTGAGGTGCCAGTGTATGCAGTGTCTGGAGAAGCTCAAAGCAGTAACTGGTATACCCTATTTACCCCACCCCCTCTCCGAGTGTTTGCCTTAAGGATTGTTTTGGAAAAAAGAGCTTAAAGCTTTCTAACCATCGTTCAGCTTTAAGTGTGTTTTGGAGACTCTGTAACAATTAAGCTTGTCTACCGTGTGATTTCCTCAATAAAAGAAGTCTCACTGATGTGAGTGTTTCATGTCAGCTTGCCAGCATGTGTGAATGCCAGAGGGAACAGGCATGAACATGACAGGCCAGGATGGGGGTGGGGGTAGAAAAAGTGGATTTTCAAGGCCAGAGCAAAGAGGAAAGCTATAAGCCAGAATTTATATCCTGGTTAGCCCAGGCTGATTTTCCCTTGCTGGTGCTCTTGCATTGAAAAATCGTTGGAGATGCCTGTTCCTTTAGCTGATGGATGGGGCAAGAGTGCTCTTTACATTTGCTTCTACAGTGCAAGCAGCTGGAGCTGAGTGTTTTGTCTGACCAATAGGAGAAACCGAGTTAGTTTCCCACTTGCTTTAATGTTATCGCTGGGATGCAAGATGTGCAGTCTCCCATTGGCCCTCGGGCCCATGGTTGATGGCAGAAGTGTTACACGTTCTGTTGCAATGTATTCAGTTTTGCCTTAAGAAAGCACTCGTTCTGCGAAATTGCATTTTCCCACTGCTGAGAAAGTAACATTCTGTAATCAAGAGAGTGCAGTTCTTCTCTCAGGTAGCATGCTCATTAGAGTTTGGGGCAGCTGTGTAAACTATAGTTGTGTAAGTATCTTGGGCTCCTATATATATATATATATATATATATATATATATATGGATTTTTATGCCGCCATTCAGCCAAAAAAGGCTCTCATGGCGGCTTACAAAAGTATTTCTTGACAGTCCCTGCCCACAGGCTTACAATCTAAAAGACATGACACAAAAGGAAAGGGGATTGGGAGGGAGGAGGAGGAGGAGGAGGGAAAGGAAAGCAAATTCAGGCACTACAATCTTAGTTGGAAAGTTCAGCAGTTACAGGTGACAGCAGGAGGGAGGGGGCTCTCAGCTGGAGCGGGACCCAGGCACGGTGGAGAGGTGCCTGGCTGCTGCTTCCTCCCTCACTGGTGGCCTCTGCAGAGACAGTTGGTAGCAGGAGGGAGGGGGCTCTGAGCTGGAGCTGGACCCAGGCACGGTGGAGAGGTGCCTGGCTGCTGCTTCCTCCCTCACTGGTGGAGAGTGGTGCATTTCTGCATGCCTATGTATGTCCCATTTTGAACGTATTATAAAGTATTATTACTTTATTACTTTAGAGATTGGATCCTCCAGTACTGTTCTGCTGAAGTATTTATTACATTTATTACATTCATTACATTTCTATACTGCCCCATAGGCAAAGTATGGGAACGCTTATGTGGCACTTGAAAAACACACACATCATGTTCCAGTGAGGTTGTGCTCCCCTCTCTTTCCCTTCAATGATATCCTGCCATTTTGTGAATTGTTTCTGTTCCTTTCTGCAATTTCCTTATTTCAAGCTTGCAAGCTCTTCCCCATATTATTACTGGAGCACATTATCTCCTACTATTCATATTTTGAAAAAGCTGTTATATGGCATCGCCTATCTTGCACAGCAAGTCTATCCCATGTCAAGAGGACATGATAAGTCATTTTATTTATTTAATTTAATGTTTATCTTTTTTGTTTTGTTCCTTTACCATAGAGCAATGGAGAATATATTGTATCAATTATGTTCCACCTTTAACTTGTGTGTTTGACAGTTTTGTTCATAAGTAATTTTAATATGGTTTGCTGTTTGTTTTGGCTCAGGCTAAACTGTTGCATTCCACTTACTGAATTCCTTTTGACATTTGGATACATTTATCTCAATAAAACCTCCTGGATTGAATCATTCTAAATTTCTTACCATAAGCAATATTTGAGAGATTAGTAAACTAAAAGTGTCAAGATTCTTAGTCGCATAAATAGTTTTTGAATACTGTAGAAATAATGTTTGACTTGCAAAGCACAAGTTGAAGACTTATATATGAGATCATACATGGCAACACGTTGGAAAAAATAATAGAAATTCCCTTTTACCTGTGGTTCACATCAGACATGGAAGATTTTTTTTTTTAAAAAAAACAACCCTCTTGGGTTTTGGCAGTTTAGTGAGGAGTGCCAGAAAAACTTGTTAGTTTCTCCTGTCTGAGAATCATGTTCATTTATTCATTTCCACTCCCTGTTGTTTTGCAAGCTTTCTTTTAACCATAACATTATAATTCATAATTAGTGATGGCTGTAAGCTTGCGTATACAGGTTCAGCAATCTATGATTGCAGCAGTTGATTGTGAAAAACTTTGGCAAGGACTTGTCTTTTTCTATTAAAACCCCATTGCTATAATTTTTTAATGCTTCATGAGTGGTGATGGTGATAGTAAAAAAGCCATTTGAGACCAAACACCATGAAGGGGTAAAAACATAAGAAGAGCCGTGCTGGATCAGACCAAGGGTCCATCTGGTCCAGCATTCTGCTCACACAGTGGCCAACCAGATGTCAACCAGGATCCCAAAAGCTGAACATGAGTGCTATAGCACCCTCTCATCCATTTTCCTGAGCAACTGGTGTACTGCCTCTGATACTGGAGGAGGTTGCACAATAGCCATCAGGACTAGTAGCCATTGATAGCCTTCTCCTCTGGGAATTTATCTAACCCCCTTTAAAATCCATACAAATTGGTGGCCATAATTGCATTTTGTGGTAGTGAATTCCATAGTTCAGTTATGTACTATGTGAAGAAGTACTTCCTTTAATTTGCTACCAATCAACTTTTGGAAGTCCAGGGTCTGCAGGATCACCCCTGTGTACATGTTTATTGGCACTCTCAAAGAACTCTAAAATGTTGAGACCGAACTTACCTTTGATGAAGCTGTGTTGATTCTTTTTCAGCAGGACTTGCCCTTCTATATGCTTACTAATTTTAATAATGCTTTACCCAGAATTTACCAAAAACAGATGTTAAGCTAACAACCCTTTAATTTCCCAGATCGCACCCCCCACCGGATCCTTGGTGTTACAATGGCCATCTTCTAGCCCTCTGGTACATGTTGCATATTTTGGTTAGAAGATTAGCAGTTTCACTTGCTTTCAGTTTATCAATAAGGTTGAGAATTTCAGTTTTTGTCACCACTGTTTGCCTCAGTTCCTCAGACTCCCTTCCTGAAAACATCAGTTCAAGCACAGGTTTCTGTCCTATAACTTCTGCACTGGACACCAGTGTGAAGAATTCATTCAGCTTTTCTGCAATCTCTTTGTCCTCCTTTAGTACTCTTTGCCATCCAACTGGTTTTCTGCTTCTGGTATATTTAAAGAATTCCATATTGTTAGCCTTGATATTGTTAGCGATCTGCAATTAAAAATGCTTTTTTTGCATCTCTTATTATCTGCTTGCATTGCCTTTGTGCAACTTTGTGCTCCCTTTTGTTTTCCTCACTTGGGCAAGACTTCCATTTTCTGAACGAAGCCTTCTGTTCTATAATAGCTCCCTTGAGGCTGTTTGTTAACTATGCTAGTAACCTCTTGGACTTGGTGCTACTTCTTTGAAACTGTGGTATGCATTTCAGTTGGGCTTCTATTATTGTGGCTTTGAGTAACCTCCAAGAATTTTGAAGGGATTTAACCATCTTGATGCTCCCTTTCAACTTCCTTTTCACCAGTTCCCTCATTTTAGAGAAATTTCCTCTTTTGAAGTCAAATGTGACTGTGTTTGATTTCCTGGGCAATTTCCACTTAAATATATATTAAATCTAATAGCACTGTGGTCAGTGTTTCCAATTGGTTCAACAATATTTCAGAGAAAGCCACCTTGGTGGTCCTGGATTTCAACCTCCTACCTAGCAATTTGGTGAAATTTGGCTTCCAGGACCTCATGACTACATTTCCCCATGTCGCTGGTGCCAACATGGACCATGACCACTGACCCCATCCCAGCACTATCTACTAGGCTATCTAGATGACGCATGATATCTGCAACCTTTGCACCAGGTAGGCAATTCATATGCAGTATACACATCCATCATAAACCCAGCTGTCTGTGTGTCTAATGATAAAATCGCCCAATACCACAAGCCCTCCTGCCTTTGGAGGCACATCCACGGCATGAGAGGATATCGATCGAAGAGTTTCCATATCAGCTGGCAGTGCTGTTCAGTGTAGTTCAGAGACATCAAGTAATAGATACATATTTGTGATTAGGATCTGTTCCAATTGGACCTAAGCTTACTGACATCACCTGCCCTGTGGGAAGGAACATCAGATACTGGGTCCTGCTCAAGCATATGGTCTTGTATTTTATAAATATTGCAAGCCACTTTACGGGCTCAAGTTGAAAAGTTGATATAAATCTATAATAATAATAATAATAATAATAATAATAATAATAATAATAATAATAATACCACCTTGGATTCCACTTTCTGGAAGAAATGCCCATTCCTGCTGTTCACACTAATGAGCCCCATTGAATTCAATGGAGCTTATATATGAATAGACATTCATAGGATTGCACTGTAAATAGACTTTGTGTAAGCAAGAAATCAAGATGCCAATAACTGCGTCTTAACAGGGCATCGTTTTTAAATGAACATGGATTGTAGATATAGTTCACAAGACCAGTAGAGGGGAGTTTGTAAGCCTACCTATGGAGATGCCCAGTTGGACTGGGATGAATAACCAGCTCAATGTGTCCTGGCTCAATACATCTGATAAGTTAATAGGCAGAAATAATCTGTTCTCCTTATAAGAAGAGAGGATGGTGTGGATTAGGTTTCCTATTGGAGCTTTTCACAATCATTACAGAGTATACTGTACCTTCACAAGCAAAGAGAAGACCTTCTCATGAACTTTCCAGCCCTGTAAGCAACCTGCCATCCCAACCCTGGTATCAACTCACAGAACCCATTGCCTCTCTGTGTTCTATATCTCTAATTATTTTTATGCCCAAAATATGTCAAAAATATTAATATTATATTAACATCCCATTTTAACAAGTTGATGCTGTTATTATGCTGGCCACAACATTGAGAATGAGCCTCCCAAGGAAGACTAAAAAAATAATCCATATTCCCACCCCTTGCAAGTTTTTCAAAACTTTGGGCACCTATGCCATGAGCACTTAGGCAGTGTGATGCGAAACTCTCCAGTTTGACATCTCTTGCAGGACCTCCACAAATGTGCCTCTCCCTGCAGATGCATACCACAAAGTGATTCCTTTTACTGAAAATAAGTGGACATTCCAGGTCAGGTCAACGTCTCAGGAAAAATGATTAAGATATGAGATTGGCCTAGGGGTATGCTTTTTCATCATCGTGCTACTATTTCATACTAAAACATAATGGCTCTAAAACACTATTCCATCTGCCAGGAATGTATAAAGGAGATCTATATAAAGGAAGAAAGCAAACATAGCACTTGTCAATTGTACATCAAGCCTTATTTATTTTAAAAATAAAACTTTAAGTTTTAAGCAACACAGAGTAACATATAGTCCGAGTACATGCATACATATGAAGTCACATTAATGTTTTCTTATCTCTCCATTGGTTAACTCTAAAGTTGGATGGTAGGATTTGAATGTGGCACCTATCATAACTTTCTTTTCGTTACCATACTGCATAGTTTGACCCATCTCCTCTCTCACCATAAATTAGTACTTACCCTATTTCTTCGATTCTAAGAAACACTTTTCCCCCCATATATACTTCTCTAAAAATGGGGTGCGTCTTAGAATCGCGAGTGTGTCTTAGGGTTGTTTTTTCTGATGGTGGTACTGAAATTAGTGTGCGTCTTACAATCGATGGTGTCTTACAATCGAAGAAATACGGTAGTATTATAACTTTGCAACATGTAATTTGAAAGTCTGTGCTCAAATAGCTCCAGCAGCACTGGTTATTTTTATCCAGGTAGCATTTTAAACAGCAGCTTTTTTCGGAGGAAAAGCAAAGAGTGATAGCACATTTCTTGTTTCCCACTGCTGCTGCATCTGTCTCCAGCTTTCTCCCTTGCCACCCACCCAGTCTGTCTCTCCTGCCTACTTGCCTGCCCCATCTATCTCATAGAATAGTAGAGTTGGAAGGGGACTAGAAGGCCATCGGGTCCAACCCCCTGCTTAGTGCAGGAATCCACCTTAAAGCATACCTGACAGGTGGTTGTCCTGCTGCCACTTGAAGGCCTCTAGTGTGGGAGAGCCCACAACCTCCCTAGGTAACTGGTTCCATTGTTGTACTACTCTAACAGTCAGGAAGTTTTTCCTGATGTCCAGCCAGAATCTGGCTTCCTGTAACTTGAGCCCGTTATTCCATGTCCTGTACTCTGGGATGATCGAGAAGAGATCCTGGCCCTCCTCTGTGTGACAACCTTTCAAGTATTTGAAGAGTGCTCTCATGTCTCCCCTCAATCTTCTCTTCTCCAGGCTAAATTTGCCCAGTTCTTTCAGTCTCTCTTCATAGGGCTTTGTTCTTCTTCGTGGTCTCTATGCATCACACATATGGGCTTTGCGCCTGCGCAGAGACCAGACCGGAACCTTCTCTAGCTGAGTGGAACGTTTTTGGCGGGAACCCCTCCCCCACGCTACCGCGCATGTCCATGCGGTTCCCGCCCTTACCTCAGTTCTTCGTCGTCCGCCATTGTGCCTAGACCGAAAAACTTAACCTCTAGCGTTTTCTTCTATTATTACTCTTAAAATATTTTCTAGCTTACCTCTTTCCTCAGCTTTCTTCTTTTTCGTCCTTTCTCTCTCGTATCTATATATATATATAATTCTTTTTATTATATCTTCTTTTGTAGATAGTTTTCCTCTCAGCGACTACGGTCGCAACTGTCGCATGGCAGTAAAGGCTCCGTTCCGCAAGTGCGTCAAGTGCGGGGCCAAACTACCTCCAACGGACGGACACTCCCTTTGTGTCCTTTGTTTAGGAGAAGGCCATATTGTAGAGGCGTGCCACCATTGCATGTCCTTTACAAAGCAGACCAGAAAGAACAGGGCTGATCGCCTATGCTCAATACTGTGGGAAAAAGCCCTCAGGGCTACAGAACCACCGATGGATAAAACGGCATCGAAGACCGTTTCTGACCGAAGCACAGAGCCGAGTGTGCAAGCCAGAGCAATTGATAGGGCACAGATACCCCTGGCGCCTGGCCGGTCTTTGGCAAGTTCTGCAGCCAAGAAAATTTCTAAAAAGGCCAGAACGCCAAAATCCTCCATTGAAATGGAGAAGAAAAAGAAAAAGAAGAAGAAGACTACGGAGAAACCCTCTCGTGGCTCTCCTCGACCATCCGAGCCCCCTCGAAGGCAGACAACTCCTCCTGCCGCCGTTTCGGTATCGAGGCATGTCTCGACGCCGAGACCCCAGTCGATACCGAGGAACACGTTACCGATATACCCTCCCAGTTTATCGGAGGGTGAGTTACGAGACTCGGCATCAGCAGCCTCGGCACGGGAGCCTGTAAGACTTCAAGCGTCCCAGGATATAATCCCCTTGCAGGTGTTGCCTAGACGAACACCGAGGCGTGATTGGGACAGGGTCTCCCAGTATTCTGAGCCCCAAGGCAGGCAGAGCTTCTACGACTGGGATCGTTACCGACCCCAAAGATATTACCATTCCGACCAGGGTTATCAATATCCACAGGAGAAATGTTTTGCCCAACCTCCACCTCCTACCACCTACTACCTCAAAATGCTCCCTCTGATTATTACAGCGATCGAGTAGGGACATAAGGGGTAGGCATTCTCTAAGGTAAATATAGTTGCAATGAGTATGGAATAAAAGTGTGACTTTATGTGCATACTTTAAGCATCATAAGGCCAGGCCTTCATTGAAGAGGTTAATTTGAGCTGGTGCTTTAAAAGTGTTTCTGCGCGATGGCTCTCCTTACAACACACATTATCTTTGCAAGGTTCTTGCCACCTGTGTTGGCCTAATCATGTGCAGTATTTTCACACCATGACCATCCATCACTGGGTATGAATTCCATGACCTTTTGTTATCTTGCATTAGATCATGATAAAGAATGAACTGTCTTTTGGGGGATGTGGGTTTGGGAGAAAGGACTACATAAAATGAGGGATTATATTAGACTAGAAAGAGACTACCTGGCAACGGCCAGAGAGATGGTTCTGTGATGCGTGCAAACAACAACAGCCTTTATTTGTTATTCAGTCCCCAGCATCTGGTATTCAGAAGTATGCTGCTCTTAATAGTTTCATAAAAGAGAGCAAGCAAAACATTATCCCTTTCAAAGTCCTTTTTCTGTCCTATAAGCCTTATTACATAGTCACACATATCTTGTGCTGACTTTCCTTGGGTATTATCATAAGAGGTTAGTACCTCTGTTCTTTCACTGTGTATATTTTCTTCCTCTATTTGTAAAGGAAAGGCAACTCGTGAGATATGTGAAGGACTAGATGGTTTTCCATGCATATTTAAAACTCAGTTATTGACACACAATTCTGATGCCCTGTGAAGCCTTTCAATGGGCATTTTGCTCCTACACTATAAAATTAAAGCTTAATTTTCCAAGTGAACCTCTTGGTTTTGGGCATGTGCTATAATATGATGAGACTTACAGGCCTGACTCTTGAAATGTTTAATGTGACTAATGCTCATTTTTCTGAATCTTATGACTGATTCAACTTTGCAGTTCTGACATTAGGACACAGTACAGACTTCAATATAAATATAAGTAAGTCAGTTTTTGCATTGCCTTCTAAGCATTTCTCATATCCACCTGGTAGAAACCTAAAACGTTCAATTGGCATGAACTCTAGAGTGCTGTATGTTGGGGAAAATGTTCACCCTATGAAATTACTACCATTTTTAATTGGTTTAGCCATTGAAGGCTGTCAATTTAGCCTTATACAGTACATGATCATATGACAAATGTAACCTAATTTCACCTTTATTTTTCTTTGGTTACTTATTGAAGTTTGAGAACAGGGAAGTCTACAATTCAGACTCTTGAGATGGGAGATATGTTGTGGTGTGTTGTATTCTGAAACACATCAGAGAATGGCAATGATTTCTGAAGAACAATAGCACTTATGAGTACTATATTTAATATTGGAGAGCAGTATATTTGGTTTCAGTGGGGGGAAATGAAAAGCAAAAATATTATTTGTTCTGGGTTTTATGAGACATCAGAACCATAAAGCAGTAAAATGTTTGGGAGCTGAAATAAGGGACATAATGTTCGATGGGGCTCTTGATCTGGAATATGGACCATTGCTAAAACCAAAAACAAAATACACATTTGTTTTTTTTAAAAAAGAACATCTGGCAATTGTGCTGGCAGATGACATCTATAGAAAAGAACATATATTTAATTGGCAGGGTCAACTCTTTGCACCCTCAAACATAAATCAACTATTTAACTTTCCATACAAACAGCCTGCCAGAAGACAATTTGCTCCCTTGACACCATGAGTTCTTATATACAACCATTTTAGCTAATTAATTGAATTAGTTCATGAGACAGATTTGCCCCCCACCTCATAAATTTGAATTGTTTTTCTAGGCTCTCTTAATGGCATTTGTGATCCTGTGCCCTACATTAATGAATTGCATTCTCTTCCTCAGCAGAAAACTGGAAGTGTGTGTGTGTGTGTGTGTGTGTGTGTGTGTGTGTGTGTGTGAGAGAGAGAGAGAGAGAGAGAGAATGTTAAAAAGAAAGAAGGACCCCTAAATGTGTCATCAGTCACCAAAGGGTCACCTGAATAATTCTGCTATATTTGGTCTTTGAGGTAATATAGCAGGGACCATATTTCCATTTTGCTCCTCTGCTATTTACCTGTTTTCAGGCAAAGCTCTGAGTTTTGTGCACTCTCAAGAAGGTGAGCTGCTCAAGATGTCAGCTTCCTGCTCAACTACTCTTGCCTGTAGATATAAAAGTAGCAGTAGACATGCTCACTTGACTGCTCACTTGACTGCCAGACTGCTCACTTGAGGGAATGGTATTAAAGGCAAAACTGAAGTACTTTGGCCACATAATGAGAAGACAGGATACCCTGGAGAAGAGGCTGATGCTAGGGAAAGTAGAAGGCAAAAGGAAGAGGGGCTGACCAAAGGCAAGATGGATGGATGATATTCTGGAGGTGACAGACTTGACCTTGGGGAAGCTGGGGGTGGCGACAGCCGACAGAAAGCTCTGGCGTGGGCTGGTCCATGAAGTCACGAAGAGTCGGAAACGACTGAACGAATAAACAACAACAAGACATAAAAGTAGATCTAGTCTCTTAATTGTTTGTTTCAGTTTTTTTCTGTTCAGTTGGTTTTTTTAGGTATAGTCAACGAACAACTTTAACCCACAGGTTTTAACCCCAAGTTAAAATATTATGGAGTAATTGCAAGCATTTACATAGGTAAATACTTCAGGGCAACACATTATTAAATCTGCATTGATATGCTTATATCATTGTCGATAAGATAAAGTAGAATTATGAAATGCTTATGCTGGGATGCACATATGTCAACAGAGCTTTGATACTTCATATGACTGCACATAGAGGAAAACTTCCTTTGCCCCAAATAATATATAATTAGAAGGTCACAAGGGGACAATTAACTAACCAGTTAAACGTCTTATGGTAATTTGTGCAGGTAAGAACTGAGTGAATCACTTCAATATTTAAATCACTTTTTTTTTAAAAAAAATGTTTTTATTGACCGTGTTTTATGTTTTTATTTTATTAGGAGAGCAAACATATACATTATGGTATTTTGTTCATTATTTATATTATTTAATATTTGGTAAGATAAAATAAATTAAAGAAGAATCATTTATATGTTTACAGACGGTTGGAAAAAGAATACCCACAGCTGCAGCAATTCAGGAGCCGATGAAAATAGAATTGGACAGCAGAACAAAGGGTAGGTCTTGCAGATATTATTTTTTTCTTTTTCTGCTCAGAGCAGCTAAGCATCTGGGGAATTTAGGGCACTTTCATTTCTTAGACATTGTCTAATTTCAAAAGTAATAAAGAAAATGCACCACAAGGCTTTGGGCTAAAGATATGAAGCAAAAATGAGTTTTGTTTCACACACTTTAAAACTAGCATTATCCTATTTTAAAACCCAATGTCTACTACCAAATATTTGATTAACTTGCACTTCTCTTAGATAAATCAGATTTGTTGGGTGTTTGTCTATTAAAAATGTAGGTGTGTCTCAGAGAAAAATACATTCACTCACCTTTTTATGTTTACTTTGTCGAAAAATATGCTATCAGAGTTTTTCAGAAGTAATAAAAATAGTAGTAGAGTATTTCCAGTACTGTGAATAATAGAGCTTAAAATGGTTGGAAACCATAATTAAGTGTGTTTGCTAGATAGAAATCTACTTAGAATTTAGTATTATCATTAGGTTCTCAAGCGTTAATCCTTATCTGGGGAAGCTTGTTGTTAATAGCCACTCCACTCCCCATTAGTTTGGTGGGGGTTTAAAAGAAGTTAGATTCTTTTTGGGAATACCTGGAAGGATGGAAGACTGGTATTGTAGTATACCATTGAAAAGGATGGTATCTTCTCCTTTCTATGCAGTTCAGTTTTTCCATCTTGTACTGGGAAAGGTGAGCAAGGACACAAATTGAGACTGGGACAGACCAGAGTTAATGTTATGCCTTGATTTGCTCATATCTCTGTGTGCTCCTTAAGGAAATTTGAAGAAGATATCTCAATATACAAATCCCTAGTTTAAACAACCTACAAAAATTAAAGATAGGCCCTGCCTTCAGGTTTACAATCTGAAGTTCAGGGCTAGACAAATTACTCACGGAGGGAGGAGGGATAATTAATTGTGAAAAGCTAGGGTGAATAGATATGTCTTAAAAAGGCAACTGAATGTAACAGTAGAGGATATAACCCTTTTATTCTTGTAACTATCACATGACCTAAAGAATTTAATTTGAATGTCTGCAGTCCATATTGAAACTTGCTAATTATACTGGCCTGCTAGAAGGAAGACAACAGATAAAAGATGTTTTTGAAAAGTGTGGACTTTCTCTATAATAATTTCAAAGTAATGTACGTTCCACATAATATGTTTTGTATGCTTTTAATGTATCTCAGTTTCAATTAAGAACCAAGGAAGAAAATAAGCAGAGAGGAGAGAATGATGGAAACTGGAAACCAAAGCAGCATTCCTTAGGGAGGAAGATTTGGCCCATGGGTCACCAGTTGCTGATCCTTATTTTAAAGGTTTTTGTAACTTATCAAGTTTAACATTAGTGTCCAACATTAGTCTAATTTAAGAGCCATTCATTTCAGTGGGTCTACTTGACTAGAATTAATATTGGATATAACCTTATAGTTTACAAAGGAACTTTACTTATGCATGTGTACGTGGAATATCTCTCTGTTTTTCCATCTAGCCAAACGTACTCACCAAGAACTAATTTGATTTCAGAACTAATTTTTAAATGCTAGAACCTTGTATCATATTGCCCTTTTGTATAGAAATCCCATATGTACTCTGCACTCACATGGCTGGAGCTTCAGAGCACCCAAAGGGGGGGTAAAATGCTGAGACCACCAGAAGAGATGCATGAGTTAGCACCGTGCAGATCCTTATGAACAGAGGAAGCGGAGCTTGCCCAGTTTTTTTGGATTCTTTTCAGTTTGTAGATCTCAAAGATGTGAACAGAGTATTGGGAGTGGTGAGGGCCACCATCTGTGTATTTGACCCTTGCCCTTTTTGGCTGATTAAATTGACCAATGTGGGCCTGTTGCCATAGCTAAGGAAAGTGATTAATTCTTCTTTGCAGGAGAGGGTTGTTCCCTCTTACTTAAAAGACCTTTACTAAAGAAACCTTCCCTCGACCCAGGAGATCTCTGTACCATTCTTGGTTATGCTGATCACAAAAGTGGAGTTGTTGCAACACCAGATGCATCTGGATGATGCTGATTATCTTGTCAATCAGGTGTTTAGCTGGGATATAGGACTGAAGCTGCTTTTTATCACCTTGGTGAATTCTAAAAAGATTGTTTTAGTTGAAATGAAGGTATTTTCTACTGCTTAATGAGTAGCACAATTTCTAATTTTTTCAATTTAAAAAATCTTTGTAGACTAGTATAATCCCTTGAAGAGATAGTAACAAGCAGTACTTGCTGGAATGCCTACACAAATTCATCACAGTAACTACTTAAATTTGATATGCGTAGTTCTTCCATGGATTGGCTGTGTCTGGAGTTCTGCTCTCTTGTCTTCTGATGTTTTATAGAGAGCGTTTATAATTAATTTCACATTTGTCACATGTGCAGTTTGCTCTTCCCACACTTTCCTTCCACTTGTTCACATGATTTCCCCCTTCCTGGTCAAGATACATGTCCCCATATGCATAATAACGCTCACTTGATCCCCATATAACAGAAGGAGATCCTTATATGAATGTTAAAATATTAAGAGAAGTACACCAAAGTCTTCCTAAGTGTGTGTGTGTGTGTGTGTGTGTGTGTGTGTGTGTGTGTGTGATTTCCCCCCTTTGAGACAAATATAATCACCAGCACTAGAAAAAGCAAGGACATATGGAAACAAACTGATTAGCCTAAAATTGACACTGTCTGCAATTCTAAGTGAATAATTTGTTTAGGGTTGCAGATGGCTTGCAACTGACTAGACAGAAACTCACTAGAAAGTTTACCATTAATGTTATTAATTCTGTTGCCTGCCTATCAACAGAAAAGAAGGTATCAGTCAGCTATCCTGTCTGGTCAGTTTCAGGATTTATTTTGTTCAAAAGAGTATTGTATGCACACCTGTGCTGGTACAGATAATAAGAAATTTAAAATTGTTTTTAGAAAACCTAACAGCAGTTTAAATGATGTGGTTTCCCCCTCCAGCCTTGTTTAAAGGCAATGATTATCCCAAGCCAGTTAGTCAATAATAACTTACCTCTCATCCCCAGCCAGCCAAAGCAAAATGCATTTTGTTGTTGATCCAAAGGGCATGTATGAACATCAGCATTTGTACACATAGTAAAACTTGGGGTTTTTTTAAAAAAAAACCTGCAGTAAGATTTCAGAAAAGGCACTAACCGTAGATGTTCACCATCCAGCCCATGGGCTTCCTCTCTAGACCCTCCCAAGCGCTTTCCACTCTCCAAGCCCCACCCTGTGGCCTGGAAGCTACCAGGAGCTTGGGGAGGAGGAGAAAAGAGGAATTCCCTTGTTGTCTCTGATCTGTGATTGGAGAAAACAAGAGGATTCTCCTGCGTCCCACTCCCACTCCCCTTATCCGGGTGGACTCCCATGAGGAAGGCAAAAGACAACTGAAGCTGGCAGTGCACTTGTTCACTGCTTTCATTTCTAGAAATGAAAACCTCAAGAACGGCAGTGCCACTTCATGGCCAGGACAAGGTAAATTAGAACTGTTTAATTTTGAAAGAAATGTGAAGGGAGAGAAATTCAGAACCTTCCTTCTGTAAATACCATGCATTAAACTTGTTAGATACAATTAAAAATAGAAACTGCTTGAGGAAATTCTAAAAACAATTCTCTACAGGATGTAGAGTATTTTTTACAATGCTTTCCTCTTATTATATTCTTTATTTAGAGTGAAAGATAAATAAGCCTGAAGTCCCATAAATCCAAAAAGGGTCAGAGATGCAAATTACTGTAAATAATTTATCAAAATTATAAAGCATGGTATCAACACTTAATCCCTCCCCTCTAATTTATTTTTTCCTGGGTCTTGACTCAAGCTTTTCCACTTCGTAACATCTCGTAACTTTAGTTAATAACTAGATAATATGCCATAATGGCTAAGGAAGGATCTTATGCAGGGGGGGAAACTATGCATGTTTACTCAAAACAAGATTTAGGGTGCAAACTTTTACATGCTTACTATGGAGAATGATCCACTGGTTGCACCCTAAATCTTGTTTTGTGTTGTGCTATTATCCTCAGAGTTCTGAGATGGGCCTGTAATTAGTGGCAGGTTTTTTCAAAGCACTGAGAACCAATGTCACAGAAAAGGATCTTCCAAGACTAATTATGGAACAAACCAGTCAAGACAGCTAGTAGGGACAGAAAACAAGGCTGAAAAGTGTGGTGTTTTAGAGGGGTAGGAAAATTGTTAAGAAAATTCATTTTTCAGATAAAGAGTAGTAACTTTTTTTGAGATTCAAGATAGAAATAAAACTGAGTAATATTTAATAGGGGCTATTATTATTGGGCAGTATAACAGGCCTGTATCTAAGAGTCTGACATAGAAATATAGACAAACACAATTGTTATGCAGTTTCAAAGAGCAATTTCAGAAGCCTTTAAACAAGAAATCAGAAACCTATACAAAATGGTACCTCACCATCAGTGGTGGTTAAAACAATGGCCAGTTGTAGATATGTGAGATAATACCTGTAAATCATTCCTTTTGTTTAGCTGTCAATGCATTATTAAGCAGGTTACACTTATCTGCTTTAGCTGGTGCAACTAAATAACAGATTTAAAAAGCATGAACTTGGGGTGGGGTTCATGCACTTTTGGAAATTAAAATTTGGATCACCATATGCTTTTATTCTTATACCATATAGACCTATGTGTTAATAATATTTGTGTTGGTGTGTATAAGTAGTTTCTTCTTCGTGGTCTCTGTGCATCACACCCATGGGCTCTGCGCCTGCGCGAGCTCGACTTCGGAACTTTCAGAGCTTATGATCATTTTGGGCGGGAACCCTCCCCCACACTATACTGCGCCTGTCTCCTGGGCTCCCGCCTACTCTTTCAGTTTCTTTTTGACCGCCATTGTGGCAGCTCGTTCTTCGGGATTTTTCGTCAAAGAAACGTTTTTCTTCTTAGCTAAAAAAAAAAAAAAAAAAAGTTTTTTTCTTGTTATTACTATTCCTGTAGATAGTTTTTTTCTGTATATAGTTAGATAGCGCACAAACCGTGTGATTCCCGCGCCGCCTTAGGCGCGCATGGCCCTTAAGGCCCCATTTAGAAAATGTGTAAAGTGCGGAGCCAAATTACCACCGACTGACGGCCACTCCCTGTGCTTAATCTGCCTGGGAGAACAACATATTCCTGAGTCCTGCCATCATTGTATGGCATTTACCAGACAGACAAGAAGACATCGTGCCGATCGTCTCCGTGCTGTCCTTTGGGAAAAAACCCTTCTCACAGTAGACGAGACTCCAGTTTCAACGGCCACGATGCAAACCGCACCAACAGAACGCCTTGATTCTCCCCCACCGGGCCCCTCCCTGTCCGTAGCAACAGCGAAAAAGATTTTGAAAAAGGCTCGTACGCTGAAGCATGGAGAATCTCATAAAAAGAAAAGAAGACGCACCGCGGAGGAGCCGATCGCACTTGAACCCCTTAGGATCAGAGCTATGTTGCCGCCTCCTCCACCTCCAGTATTGAATTCACCAGCTCCTTCTCACGCCGAGCCTCCACCCCCAAGTGAGGCCTCGGTACCAGCGTCGACATGTGTTTGGACTGGGTTTTTTAAAAAAATATATTCTAAGGATTCTTCCTTGTAGTAACAAATTCAGAAAGTGAGGAAGTAGTACTGCTGTCTAGAGATATTGTCAAACATAGATCAGTGAGCATACAACTTCCCCATGTAGGTGTAGCTCCCACACTTGGAGAGATTCCCGTAGTGCATAAGAAAAAACATCTTTCCCTCTTCCCTGCTCTTGGCATGCTCACCTGGTAATTACAGGCAATGGGAGGTCTGTGCTTGCCTCCCATTCTCCCCATCCAATCATGTTCCTTGAGTTTGTGAAATTACGCACCCTCCCTATCAAAAGAAGGAATGAAAATTACAACTTCTGTAATAATATTATAATAGAAATGTTTAGTAAAATTATGTTTATTTAATTAAAAACTATTAAATTAAACTTTAAATGTTAGTGCAGCTTCCCATTTGCTATAAAGGCACTGGTTGTACGCATCCTAAAAGCAAGGTTTTGTGTTCCCTGTGGGAAATCCCTGCCCACAGCCTCAATGTGAATGAGAAAATTGCACAGCCTTTCCAATTAAAAGTATTTTATTGTAATATTTCTGGCTAAAGTAGTTCACTAAATGACTGTTTCTACAGAATTCCTCGTCATTTTTCTCTCTCTTGTAGTATATAAGGCATTTTAATGTTTCATTCACTTTCTAAAGCCAATTGCCTAGACTAGAAGAACATCAGGAAAGACATTCATTTTGACAATGTGAATGTTTTGGTAGTACAATGTATTTAAATTATTATTTTTTACTTTCAGTAAAGGAATATTGCAAAGTTATATTTCCATATGAAGCACAGAATGAAGATGAACTGACAATCAAAGAAGGTGATATTGTCACTCTTGTCAATAAGGTAATTGTAATTTTTTCTGTTTCTGTATTTTCATATAAAAATGCTCTTGACATTTGACGATAAAATCATTTTGATTAGTGCTTGTGTTTGATCATAATGGCTCAGTTTAGACAACACATTTCTCAATGGTGGTTTTAGTATCTGGTCAAGAGGGCAGGGCTTCATCACATCATTAACTGCTGTGATGAAGAAGGAATTTCACCGGGTGCTACATGTATACAAATGATACCTGCTGAAATTCCCTTTTCTATGAAACTGTTAAAGATATAGGAGCCCTGTCCTCCTTTCCATATGGTCACCCTAAGCAGGAGCAAACCTCTGTTTATTACTTTTCCTCCTCAGAGTGCCCTGGGAATGATGCT
Source organism: Elgaria multicarinata webbii (assembly GCF_023053635.1). Lineage (NCBI taxonomy): Eukaryota > Metazoa > Chordata > Lepidosauria > Squamata > Anguidae > Elgaria > Elgaria multicarinata. The sequence continues at coordinate 58,158,092 of NC_086175.1, read as the reverse complement.
AGCATCATGTCAGCATCCTTCCCAAGTTATGTTATTTTATTTTATTTTAAATGTTTTTATTAATTGATTTTCTATAACTACATAAGAACCATACTTCTAAACAATACAAACAATACGATATATAATAATAACCCCGTAATACATAATACATACTTAAACAAACTAATAAACGTACATTCTCTTCACTTAATTCTGCTTTGATCTAATCATTGATTAACATTAAAGTGCACCCCCAACCCAGGGATCTTATTCTGATTTCCAAAATCTCATTGATTCTTCTGGAGGTGTTTTCCCTCTCCCCCTTAAAATCCAAAAATTGTTTCCATATTATTTCAAAATCATTCGTTTTTGTCATTCCTCTTCTAACTCAAGTTATTTTAGGAAAAAAGCATATTTCCTAGGAAGGAAATATGGCAATCAGAGCTCTGATGGCTTTTAAATTGTAAAGAAAGAAGAAAATGGAAAGGAAGCCATAGCTGCCTCGATGGTAAATATTTCCTCCCATCCCTAAATATCCATTATGGGGTAAGGGAAGTCTTTGCAAAATGTTCCCCTCCAAATTGGGTGGACAGGAACATTGGAGTTGAAGATATGGTGGTGGGTTGGAGTTTGCTACAGGCCTAATATATAGATATGCTCTGATTTATCTGATCGATAAAGCAATTCTTTATAGCAATTGATGTAAAATAGGCAGGAAAACAGCCACGCAATATTGCTTCCAAAATCAATGACTTCTGCATGGCTCTCTTCAAGACGCTTAATTCAGAGCAATCCTCGTGTTTTAAAGTTATATGTCATGTGCAAGTTGTGTGACAGTTACAGCTTGCCCATATAAGTGGAAATGACTTCTGCTGCTGTTTTGAATCAATAAAAGAAAGAATCGCCTTTTCAGATAATTTCACTCATGACTGGTGAAGTTGAATTTTTGAAGCAGTCATTTATAAATGCAAGCCAGCTAGAAAAAATATATATCTTTCTTTAAAAAATTAGTTTCTCTAAGGAAGATGGCCATTTTTTTTTTCTAAATTTGACAAGGTGAAGATGCTTCTTTAGGTGCACCCTTTATGGTTCAGTCCAAAGGCCTACGGAGTCCAGCATTCTGTTCACACAAAATGGCAATGCCTTGCTTTGGAGTTTTCAGTAGTCAACGAGATGCTTATGGGAAGCCCACAAGCAGGATATGAGTGCAATAGCACCGACTCATCTTCCCAAGAATCTGATAATGAGTGGCATACTGTCTCTGGTACTGGAGGTAATATATAACCATCATGACTAGTGGTCATTGATTGCCTAACACACCATGAATCCACTTTTAAAGCCATCCAAGTTGGCAGCCATTGCTATACCCTGTGGTTGTGAATTCCATTTATCCGGCTTCAACTTCCAACCACTCAACTTCCTTACATGATCCTAAGTTCTAGTATTAGGAGGGTGGGCGATAAAAATGTCTCCCTATCCACTCCCTCCACATCATGCATAATCTGTAACCCCTCCCTTACTAGCCTTTTTCTAAACTAAAAAGCCCCAGATGTTGTACCCTTTCCGCAGAGCGGAGTTGCTTCAGGCCCTTGATCATTCTAGTTGCCAACTTGGATGGCTTTAAAAGAGCATTTGATAAATTCGTGGAGAATAAGGCTACCAATAGCTACTAGTCAGTATGGCTCTGGTACTGGAGGTAAATACATAGCACCATTAGGATATAGCTCCAGATCTTTTGCAACATCGTTCATTTTGTAAGTGATCCTATATCTTTTCAGTGGTGGCCACAGACTATGGAATAAGCTTCCCACGGAGGAAAACTCATAACGTTGTTTTTTGTAATGCTGTTTTGTATTTTTTAAAAAATAAATTGTTGTAAATGAACCAGAGACAGCTTTGGCTATGGGGGGTATAGAAAAATGATGATGATGATGATATAGCAGAGATGTGGGGACCTGACATAGGGATGCCATTTTCATTAGCCAACCCATGTCACATGTAATGTGTGGTTCCACCGTAATCTCTTAGCGAAGGCTTTTGGAAGTTAATTTTTTGGTTTCACACTATAAATGCAGCAAATGTGTGTAATTTTTAGCTTTATGAAATGAAAATAATGTGTTTAGAAATGTGGAAAAGTGTATCAGACACTGGAATAAGTTTCCAAATAGTTATCACAAATCAACAGAAAAAAGCTACAACTTGTTGCACAGTTAAACCAATTGGACAGAACAGGAAGAAGTACTAATGAGACCCAGATGGATGCACAACAGGTAGCCAGACTTGTTTTGAATGGGGAACGATGAACACTACATTTGTTCATCTGAATTTGCCTTTTAATGTTGAACAATGTGCAATAATGCTGCGATATCAACCCACATACTAAAGAGCAATTAGGACAATATTCCCCTTATGAAAATTGCAGAGCTCTCCCCCACAACTCTTGTCTTCTCCTACTTAAATAGGACTTTGATTTCTAAAGAAATGCATGTTTCATTGACCAAGTTCAGAAAATAGTTTAGCTAGGGTGACCATATGAAAAGGAGGACAGGGCTCCTGTATCTTTAACAGTTGTATTGAAAAGGGAATTTTAGCAGCTGTCATTTGTATATATGGAGAACCTGGTGAAATTTCCTCTTCATCACAACTGTTAAAGTTGCAGGTGCACTGCCCTCTTTTAAAATGGTCACTCTAGTATAGCTCCTGCAGCTTTAACTGTTGTGATGAAGAGGGAATTTCACCAGGTTCTCCATATATACAAATGACACCTACTGAAATTCCCTTTTTATGCGACTGTTAAAGATACAGGAGCCCTGTCCTCCTTTTCATATGGTCACCCTAGTTTAGCATTATGGAAACAAGCCAGCTGAAGCAAGAAGCATGAGTGCTTCCACTCAGTCTGTTGTCCACTGGTGTGGCCACAAGGAAGAGATTGGATACATCCTCTCCATGATTTAAAATAGCTGAAGTTTGTTTCTATATCCAAGCTGGCCCAAACTTTGGCTTATTTAACTGGCTTCTTGAAACAAGCCAGAATTAAACCATGGTTTCTGATCTTGGCTTGTTTCAATAAAACTTAGTTTAAACTAACCACAGTTTGGCTTAATTAAGATGTAACACCAAACTGCTACTACCAGGAAGTGGATGCTTTAGATCGCCTGCTGATGGGATGCGGAACACTCATATCAACATTCCCTTCTGGCTAGTTAATACTTGGTCTTACCTGGGAGTAATTCCATTGAATTCAATGGGATTTATTTCTGAGTAGACATGCATAAGAGCCTCGTGTGAAGCAGAGCGGTAAAGCAGCAGTTTCTGCAGCTGAAACTCTCCCCACAACCCAAGCCGGTTTCAGGCAGCCGGCTTGGGTCAACTCAGCCTTCCATCCTCCCGAGGTCGGTAAAATGAGTACCCAGTTAGCTGGGGGAAAGGTAATAACGGCCGGGGAAGGCAACGGCAAACCACCCCGCTATAAGACCTGCCAAGAAAACGTCAGCGAAAGCTGGCATCCCTCCAAAAGTCAGTGCTTGCATGAGAGGTTCCTTTCCTCCTTTCCAGACATGCATGGGATTGTGTTCTTAAGGCACAATCCTGTGGGTGAGGGGGATGTCTGTGTATCCAATGCCCTGCTGGGCTGAAGCCAGCAGGATGGGAGAAGTGGTGGGCATGATCTTTGCTTTCCTGTCTTCTAGGTTTTTGCTAGAAGGTGAGGGAAGGAGGCTGAGGGAAGGAGGCTGAAAGAGGCTCAAAATAGTTTGTATCGTGGCCTCTCTGGACTCCTCACTTTCCTACCCACCAGAACACCCAATTTTCTCCCTCTTTGAGGTTGATTTTCTGACCTTGGAGGGCAGCCAGCATAGTTCTTCCGCGCCACCTGCACAGAGGCAGGGTAGGGGGGTTGTATCTCCGACTGTCAGAGGGCGGGAATCCCTACTATCCTATGGCCTATTGGGCAACATATAGGGGCCATAAGATTGCTCCCTAAATCATCTAAAGCTTTAGTTGATCAGTGGTGACTAATATTAAGCAGTTGAGCTGAGAGCTAAGTGCACATTTGCTTAGTAACCAAACTATTTTGGTTCTTGGTTACTGAGTCTAATAGGTATTAAAAAAGCAAATGTTAAAGATGGTTTTTCCTTCTAACAAAATATGGCGGCTAATTTGCCCTTCCCTCTGTTGATTGACATGGATAGATAGATATGAGGGCTTTGGAATATGCAAACTTACTTGAATTTAATAATTAAATGGCAAGTTAAAAGCCAGGTGATCAACTGTAAATTATTTAACCTTCTGATATTCCATATTATATATATATATATATATATATATATATATATATGAGACAGAAAATGTTAGGTGGGTTTTATTGCTTGAGGCCTTTATTTCCTTGTATTCCGTTGAAGTTTTTTTTCCCCAGAAACAAGAATCAAGCAATATCTTGAAACAATTGTGTTCAATAAGTATAGTAATCTTGGTTGTATTATGGTGATCCATCAAATAATGAATGGCAGGTATATCCGTGAGTGAAATGTAAAACCAGAGAAGCCCATCTACCTACTTGCCTGCCTTGCTTCTATCCGAATGTGCAAATCAGGGATTTAATAGCTTACTGTCTCATAAATGCCAGCGTGCCTTGCTCTGTGCATGGGCTGTGAAACACAGCCCACTTACTGGAAAGAAAAGTATAGGTTGTAATGCAATATCACTCCCGTTTGTTTTGTTTTGAAGGACACTTCCATCAATTGTTGGAACATATATTTAATTTTAGCTATGACACCTTATTTATTTTAAATTTGAGATTTATTTAGCGGTATTAGGTTTTTCTACCCAATTAGATTAATTATAGCTGTTTTACAAAAAGCTCATCATATAATTGTATATTATCTTAAGCTTTATTGTATGTTTTCAGATCAACCACTCTCCTTCTGAACACAGATGTGCTTTTGTTTTTTAAATATAAACAAATAAGCAAAAACAAATAAGCATAAACAAATATACTTATTTGTTTAGAACAGCAAAATAACCTTCATTTGTAACAACAAATACATATTAACAAACTGAATCATTACAGCATTTAGGTTTTCCCAATAACTTTTTATATTAGTTCAAGACTGAAATAATTAATTGTCATGTTCACTAGAGGAACTTCATTTCAGTAATGTTAATGATACATGGCTTAAAGCATTTTAATTTGCATGTGTTTTGTAAGGCACGTTCTAAAGTTTTTAATTAAATTAACAACATGTATTTTAAAAAATTTTTGTTGCAGAACTCTAAAGAATGTACAAAAATAGGAATGAAGTACATCTAAATTAACAAATTTCAGTTAAACACGTTATTAAACTTCCAACATAAAAGCATTGTAAACCAACCAATTAGATCCTTCCAAACGCTCTATCGACTAGCAGGACTTGTAGAAGGCACGTAGGGCATCTGGCTTCGGTAGGCCTTTTGGGATCCCTGCTTCCACAATGTTGGAGCCACAGCATGAAAAGACCTACCTATTCTACCCTCCCACTGTCCCTGACTGAAGTGAGTAACAGATCTTAATGCATGGGTGGGCCTATGTAAACAGTGGCACTCCCATGAGTAAGCAGGATACAAGTTATTTATTTATTTTATTTATTTATTACATTTCTATACCACCCAATAGCTGGAGCTCTCTGGGCGGTTCACAAGTTATTTCAGACTTTTATATTTCAGATACTTTATCGCTAGCATATGATTTTCTTATGCCAAAGTTTAAGAATATGTGTCTCTGTGTGTAAGACAGAACGGTAGAAAAATTTATTGCAAGGAATCTGTTAAAGGTCTAGGTGCAAGTTTAAGTTTATCACACCGATTTGCAGTAAACCACTTTCGTTCCACAGAGTCCAATGAAAGATGAAGGGCTGAAATCCTGTGCACACTTGGGAATAAACCCCATTGAGCTCAATGGGACTTAGTTACAAGCAAACAAGTATAGCATTATGCTGTACGACAACATGCATCTAACTATCAGCAACAATTATGGTCATTAAATATGGGTTGCGATATACAAAAATCTACCATGAGTATAATCTGCACTTAGAAAGTTAAATGGATATATCTTTCTACAATGTGATTTATTTATTTATTTATTTATTTATTGAATTTATAGTCTCTCAGTATTCTGCATAAACAAACCCATTATGTAGCTATATTTTCAGGGAGGGGGAAACCCTGCTCCTGCCACTTTATAATAATATACGGTAATTTTCCACCCACTGGCTCCAGCTAGGTCATGTTGTCTTTGGAAACCCTAATAAAAACTGAGTAGTAGTTGAGGTTTAAATTATCACTCATAGTAATTATCACCTCAGAGGGAAGAAAATTTATGCTGCTGGAAAGGAAGTAGTTACCCTTCCCCCTTTTGGGCAATCACAAATTTTTATGAATTAAAGTATATTTGTATTCTTGTTTGAATTTTCTGCATGTTGAGGAAAATACTACGCATGAAAATCTCTCAAAGTCAGAGAGGTGCCATAACCCCATTGAGCCAGAAGAAGTCCTGTTGTTCCACTCATGCACTGTTGGATTCAATGCATTGGATTTGCCCACCTATGTGTTGTGAACACATGCATACAGGGTTATATTATGGAATTCATTTCCACAAGATGTAGTGATGGCCACCAATTTGGATGGCTTTAAAAAGGGGTTGGATAAATTATTGGAGGAGAAGGCTATCAATGGCTACTAGCCCTGATGGTTATGTGTTACCTCCAGTATCCAAGGCAATAAGCCTGTGTTTACCAGTTGCTGGGGAACATGGGTGGGAGGGTGCTGTTGCACTGTGTCCTGCTTTGTTGGACCCTGGTTGACAACTGGTTGGCCACTGTGTGAAGAGAGGGCTGAACTAGATAGTCCTTCGGTCTGATCCAGCATGACACTGTTTATGTTCTTATGCTGATTTATGTGGGTGCAATTCAAAATGGCCACCATGCCATTAGGGCTAGACTCTGTCTTCCTTTCAGCCCCAGGCATAGCGACAAATAGCAGCAGTAGTAGCAGCAGCTCTCCAGAGTCTCAAGTAGGAGTTTTTTCAGTCCTACCTGAGCCATCAGGTATTGAACATGGGACCTTCTTCGTGAAAAACATGTGCTCTAATGCTAAGCTATGACCACATATGCCACCCAGTCAAGGCAGCCTACTGGCTAGCTCAATGCCACCTCCATCAGACAGGAGCTGTGGTGACTGCAGGGACTGGGACAAGAAAGGAGGAGATGAGCCATGTTTTATTTTGAATCAGCTTAGCCCAGTTTGAAAGTGGGACCACTATTAATGGTGATAGCAACAGTAGCCCATACCATGACCAATTGTCTGCATTATGTCTGCTGCTAAGCTTTAGTATCGAATTGTTCCAGCCAATCCCACTGACCACCACCAAGTAAGAAGGATAACTAAGCAAAGTGACAGATTGACTGCTGGCAGTGTGAGCCTAATACTGCCGCCAGAGGAGACAGTTGCTAACTATTTCTGCCAGGGGTGTGTGTGTGTGTGAGAGAGAGAGAGGCAGAGAGAGAGAGCATGGAGAATGTGCAATGTATAAACGTTTTCTACATGCTTAATTTCTTAGCTATATAATCCATAATAGGACTTGCTCTGTAGTATTTTCCTAAATTGGCCCGCTTTCTTGATTTATCAGCTGAGCATCTGTTCTGCACATATGATTGTTCTTCACTGATTGTTCTTCAGAACAGAGGCTCTTAGGGTGCAATCTTGTGCATGTTTAGCTGTCTTGGGCATGCTGGTGGTTGTAGGCCTTTTTCTGTTCAAACATGCATAGAGTTGCGCCTTTAGTCTGCGTTTTCCATCTGTAAAATGGATATCTGTTTTCTAGAATGTTCTAAGTGCTCAACTCCTTAACAAGATGCTGCTTGTACTCAATGGGACCTTTTTTTTCATGTGAATAGGAGTGTATTGATGCTGGCTGGTGGGAAGGAGAGATCAACGGTAGAAGAGGAGTGTTTCCTGATAACTTTGTTAAGCTTCTTCTTTCTGATTTTGAGAAAGAGGTAGGAACTATATACCCTTTATCATAAACCAAGACAACTTGTTATAAATCTTTTAGAAACCACTGCCTTTGTTTTTGAACATGTTATTTATAATAAAATATCCAAAAGCTGAAGCTTTAAAAATCCACCATAAATTATTTTATAGGTACAGCCTTGTTTATGACAACATGTTTGAGTAGCTCAAGGTTGCATTGTTTCACTCTTTCAGAATATAGTATAAAATTTTGTTGCTCTGTAAAACTAGCGTCAGCAAAATTGTTCTATTATACAACGATGCATCATGTGAAGAAATGGCTGGAGATCATGCTTTAATTTGCTAGATTTGTTGATCCTTAGGAAGCTGTCTTATACTGAAACAGACCCAATTGAACGCCTATTTGTTATGAGTACCCAACTATCGGTAAGCTATATGCTACCCACTCTGACTTGAATGCTATAGTTGATACAGACCCAGCGGATGTAACTCTGGTACCTGCTTGTCCAGTATTATTGAATACCTTTCAGTTTGCACAGCCCAATGATGTGGACAGGATCCTTAGAGAGGTGAGAGCCATCACATGTGTACTAGATCCTTGCCCTTCCTGGCTTATAAAAGCAGCCAGAGGGGTCTGGCTGAGTGGGTAAGGATCAAAGCCTCCCTTTGCCAAGGCAGGGTGTCAGCCTGCTTGAAGGAGGCAGGGGTAAGACCCACATTGAAAAACCAGCCAGTCTCTAACATTCCATTTTTGGGTAAGGTACTGGAGCATGTGGTGGCCTCCCAACTCCAGGGATTCCTGGATGAGACAGATTATCTAGATCCATTTCAATCTGGCTTCAGACCTGGTTATGGGACAGAAATAGCTTGGTTCACTTTGGTGGATGACCTATGCCAAGAACTGGACAGGGGGAGTGTGTCTCTGTTGGTTTTGCTGGACCTCAGTGGCGTTCGATATCATTGACCATAGTATCCTTCTTGGCTGCCTTGCTGGGATGGGACTTGGAGGCACTGTTCAACTCCTTGGCCATTGGCCTGTGGTGTCCTTCAGGGTTCTGTTTTGTCCTCCATGCTATTTAACATATACATGAAACCGTTGGGAGAGGTTATCTGGAGTTTTGCAGTGCGGTGCCACCAGTACACTGATGACACCCAACTCTACTACTCCTTTCCACCTAATTCCAAGGAAGCTGTTTCTGTGCTAAACTGGTGTCTGTCGGCAGTAATGGACTGGATGAGGGCGAACCAATTGAAATTTAATCCAGACAAGACAGAGGTGCTCCTGATCAGGTGAAAGGCAGATCAGGCAATAGGGATTCAGCCTGTACTGGATGGGGTTACACTCCCCATGAAGACACAAGTCCGCAGCTTGGTTGTACTTCTGGATTCAGTCCTGAGACTGGATGCCCAGGTTTTGGCAGTGGCCAGGAGTGCATTTGCACGGTGAAAGCTAGTGTGCCAGCTGCACCCGTTCCTAGAGATGTCAGACTTGGCCACGGTGATACATGCCTTAGTTACATCCCAATTGGATTACTGTAATGCGTTTTATATGGGGCTGCCTTTAAAGAGTGTTTGGAAAATTCAGCTGGTTCAATGAGCTGCAGCCAGGGTGTTGACCAGGGCTGGTTACAAGGAGCATACAACCCCGTGTTAAAACAGCTCCACTGGCTTCCAGTCTGTTTCCAGGCACAATTCAAAATGTTGGTTATGACCTATAAATCCATATATAACTTGGATCCAGGTTATCTGAAAGACCATATTCTCCCTTACAAGCCTGCCCGTGCTTTAAGATCTTCAAGGGAAGCCCTTCTCTCAGTCCCACCACCATCACAGGCACGCCTGGTGGGAATGTGGGAGAGGGCCTTCTTGGTGGCTGCTCCAGTTCTCTGGAACTTTCTTCCCAGGGAAGCTAGACTGACTCCCTCCTTGATGTGCTTTTGGAAGCAGGAAAAAAAAAATGTTCCGACAGGCCTTTGGTGAATGATCTGGACCTCTGTCTGTGCCAAAGACTTTTAAAAATGTCATTTTAAATGTTTTAATATTGGAACATATTTAATATATTTTAAACTGTTGTATACTTCTGTTTATAGTTTTTAAATGTATATGTTTTAAATTTTGTAATGCTGCCTTGAGGCCCAGCATTGGGCAAAAGGCGGGATATAATAATAATAATAATAATAATAATAATAATAATAATATCAGTAATCATAGTAGAGCCAAAATAGTACACTAAAATATTAACATTAAATACTAAAGGTACAAATTGGTAGAAGTATTTTGATTGCAAAAGTAAATATTGTCATATTTCCAAATACAATATATAAGACAAGGTTTTCCTCTAATTCATCTAATTTGCTAGCTCAGAAAACAAAGTATAACTCTGCAGGTAACAAAGCTTCCGCTTCTCTTTACCCTGAGCAAATATGGCCTTAGCTGAAAATAGTTACATAGATTTTTCAAAAATTAGCAGCTAGTCTTTAAACTGTGATGCTTGGTTTTCTCTCTGTATCAAGGTGACTTGACTTTACCTTGCAAGCAATAATAATTGAAAGCCTTTCTTCAGAAAGAAAAGGGCAACATTCTGAATGCTATTACATTGGCCATTTTTTTTAATTTCATTGCTCTGGCTATTGTCCATAGCAGTATGAAAGCCTGCATAGATATATTTGCACAAATATAAAATGTAAAATACAGATACAATACAGATTTTTTTTAAAAATCTATGTACTGATCGTACAGTTCCCAGTAATATAACTTTTTAATGGGTTTTTTTTTCTGAGTTGATAGGGGAAAGTGTGCAACAGATGTTGAAAATCCCAAAGTAGGGAAGCCAGTTGCTCAGCAACACTCTCATCGATAATCCTATCAGCCAATGGCTTTTGAAATTTTAAATGAATCATATATATGCAAAACAAAATAAGCAAAGTCCTCTGCCACATTTGTTTTGCAGATGCAGAGATGTAGTTTTTAACTATAACCCCTTCCATACATTGGGCATGTCTACACCAGCCCTATATCCTGGGATCATCCCAGGATCTTTCCTGTGCATCCAAATGCCACAAAGGGGATCCCGGGAGCAGGCAGGGATGATCCCTCCATTTTCCTGGGATAATCAGGTGTAGAAAGGACCATTACAAAATGTATAGGAAGTTGTTGCAGGGATGTGCAGCAGGGATGTGCCTCTTTGCCACCCCCCTCCACCCCCCAATGCTGCATGGAATTGAAATGAAAAGCCCTCCAATTGAAAACAAAGCTGACTTTTTAAATTGAGATACATGTCGGTCAGATAAATTCGATAAAAACCTTTGTCAAAAATTTACAAGCTTGACTTCCTGGACCCTTCTGTATTTAAGTTATAAAACATACAAGGGAACAGGCAAGGCTATACTGTACAGAGGCTGGTTTGACGGACTTTGAATGTGGAATGGCCTGCTGGAGGAGATTCGTCGGCTTAATACTCTCTATGAGTTTAAGACAGCTATAAAGACTAGTCTTTTTCTGGCAGGCCTGTCCAGATGAATTTTAAACCTAAGAATGGTAAGATGTTGTGATTGTTATTTTAATATTGTATTGGTTTTATGTGCTCTTTTAACTAGTTTTATGTATTATATTGTATTTAATGTTGTTCCCCGCCTCAATCCAGAGGGAGAGGCGGGTAAGAAATAAATAAATATATTATTATTATTATTATTATTATTATTATTATTATTATTATTATCTGACAGGTGGTGAAACAAGGCGTATGTCATCCCCTTAGCAGAGTTATCCCCAAGGTTCAAAGGGTTACCCTCAAACTTGGGGTACCCTGCTAAGAACCCCCACTTGTCTGAGTCCCAGTAATTGTTTTTGCTCCCAAACGCAGTAACTGTGATTTAGTTTGACAGCTGTCAAACTAGAAGCAGTTAATCCAATTGGGAATGGAAAACGAGGGTAACCCTTTAAATTGTAGGGATCACCTGGGTAAGTGGGTGGTCTTGAACACTTTGATAGGTGGGGAAAACTGTCAAGATCACCCATTTAGCAGGGGATCCCTGGGGGTTTAAGTGTTGGGTGGTCCCCCTTACAATCCACTCCTCCCCAATTTTGCAACAACTGATTTTAATAAAAAAAGTGCACACCACCATTTTTTCGCACCATTTTGCCTTAGCCATGGCTATGTTTGACAGCTGTCAAACAAGCTGTCAAAGGTTGCTGCAGTCACTGCAAACAGGAGGGAAAGGGGGAGTTCCATGTAGATCTCTGTGAAAAGAGACTTTCTTTGTCCTTTACCCTGGCTGGAGTGTTTCCCTGCAGCTGCAGCTCTGGAATGCTAGAAATTAGTATAATTATAGAATCTAAAATACAGAACAAGAGGCAAAATGAACAGGAGGTAATTTCTATCTGTTCTGGCTACATTGTACAAAAGAAAATAATCAGCTAACAATTCCAAGTAGTGAAGGTAGTAAACTGGAAAGAAATCAGGAGGGCATATTTCCTGAACAACTGGAAGGTGCAACCCTTTATTTTAATAAATTGTATTTCTCTCATTGTTCAAATAGAGTCTGTAAATATTGCTATACTTCACACATTTTGAATGAAACGATATCAGGAGACACATCTACTTGAATATAGGGTGCTGTTAACATTTTGTATTCATACTCCCAAGACACTTGCCACATGTGAGTTGTATGCACCTATGTTTTTTCTGTGGCCTCCCTGAGCTGTTGAATATAATGAAGCAGGGAATTGGCTACGGAAGAGCTTTTGTAATTGTATTTATTTAACAGCCCGTGTACTGCAGAGCAGACAATTTTGGCTTAGAAGTGGGTTGGTTTAGAGAGAGAAAATAATGACAGAAAATAGGTTGCTGATGTACATAATTAGTTTCTTTCCTCCAACATTAGAAAGCCTTAATAGTTGTACTTCATAATATCTTCCTCAAATGATAAAACAGTCATATAATAGCAAATAAAAACATACCCTCTGGAGTGCATTTCATGTGATCTGTATTTATTAATCCTCTGTCAGCTTCTGTAGTACCGCCGTATTTCCAAGCTGGGGGAAAGGTAATAACGGCCGGGGAAGGCAACGGCAAACCACCCCGCTATAAGGCCTGCCAAGAAAATGTCAGCGAAAGCTGGCGTCCCTCCAAGAGTCAGCAGTGACTCAGTGCTTGCACGAGAGGTTCCTTTCCTTCCTTCCATGTTTCTTTAGCTGTAGTATATTAGTCCCATCTTTTTTGGAGACTAATGTTTCTCCACTTCAGGTGACAATATATCCATTATAAAGTTGGAAAAAGCTTTTCTATTGTTTACACTGTCTTCATAAATTCCATTATTTGCTACATTGGTGAAAGGCCTTAAAACTGTTTCTTTCTCCGATGAGTTATAAGAATAAAATATATATTTTTCTGTCTGGTTCAAATACATGTTAGTAAGTTTGTGTTCACTTTTTTTTTACTTCAGAGACCGAAGAAGCCACCGCCTCCATTAGCTCCTGCCTTCAAACAAGGATCAGGTAATGCACTGCTGTCATACAATAAGCATCAGTAAATACACCTTACAGTCCGTGAAACCACTTTTCCGACTCCTAATGGAAGCTCTCAGTATCACTATATCCGCCATGGCATTTAAAAATTGTTAAATTGAAGGGATTTTTCTGACTATAATAGACTGCTCTTGAAGTTCCAAAGTTGCTCTTATCAATAAGAAAATTTAAGATAAGGCAAGGCTAGTCAAGTACCAGTCCAGTTAGGTGAAAAACTAGAATTCTTTCCATTTTAACAAATCAAGCAATGCAGAGATTATTGTTCATGCAGGGGTTATATCTAATTTCATTATGTAATTTTATAAAATTTGTGCTATATTACCACTTTTAAACTAAAAGAGGTTTGATGTTATGTCTAAATAATTATTTATCAGGTAATCTCTTCAAATCATTCTGCAGTACTAATATACCTTTGCCATCTAGGGGTTGTTAAAAAAAGGTGCTAATAGTGGTTATCTGCCAAGTTTATATTCATAATTGAAATTAAAGCCATTAGTGTTTGAAATACACTGTCTTGTTGAATTATGAGATTTCACCAATATCTATTTCCAGTAACAGCAGACTGTTATATGATGAAGGTGCCTGACCAATTTTATATCCCCCCCAAAAAAAAATCACACCTAAGAAAACACAGCTTGTAGTTTGTCCCATTTGTCCAAAGAAGTAGGAATTTCCTATAGGAAAGCACATCAGGGGAAAATTACAAACCACAGTGGCACTCGCTATACCCCCTAACTCCCCCTACACTGTGCCAGTGAGCTATAATGCAGGGTTTCCATATGCTGCTTCTTTCTTTGTCTCTCTCTTTCAGTATGTTCACACATCACACTAACCCATACTCAGTGGTTGAGTATGAGCTGTTTTTGAACCATAGGTTAGTATGATGTGTGAACCCAGGACATTTTCCAAAGGGTGGCTTGTTAACCATGCAGTGTGGTTTATTTTTCTCTAACAAGTCACCTTTGACAATCCATGGTTTATTGTGGGTTGTTCAGGATGGATGAGAAGCCACACTTGCATGGTTTATAAGCAACCCTGTGGAAAATGTCCTTGGTTCAGACAACACACTGATGCACAGTTCAACAACAACCCACACTAAACCACTGAGTATGGGTTAGTACATTGTGTGAACTCAGTTTTTCTCTCAACACAGCCCCAAAACCTGCTGTGTTAAGTAGAAGGGTGAAGCAATACTACTCTCTCCATCCAACCTGCAACATGAAGATTAAAGCAATGTCATAAGCTATCTCTGTTTCATCCTAATCGTCAAGCTGCAATAGAAGTATAATACCTCTGGATAACGTGGAAGGGTTGCTAAAAACCACTCAAAGTCTGACCTTCAGTGTGAATTACACTGTAGTGTTGCCCTATCCATCAACACACACACCCTCTCTCTATATATATACCCTTTTAGAAGTGAACTGCATTTGCGTTGGAATTTTGTTAGCATTGCTATTTTTAAATGTTTTAAACAAAATAAAACCTAATAGATTTTGTCCTTTCAGGGGGGCGGGGTGCCCAGGCATTTCTATGGGTAGCTCTCACTTCCATGAATTTAAAATTTTAAATGGAGACATTTAAAAATTGCTTCTCAATGTGAATCGGGAAATGACCAATCCAAACAGTTAGATGGTTCTCTGCTCCTTTTAATATATGCGTCTTTCTTTCACAATCCTCTTTACCTAACTTCCTGTCCGAAAAAGAAAACAGACAAGGACAGAAATAGATCAAAGGACAATGGAGGAAAGGAGAGATAATTGCCCACCTTCCACTCTTCTCCTTACCCCCTCTCTGCTGCTTGTCTTTTTTGCTCAAGTAGCCTCTCCACATCAATGCCCTTCCCCCCCACCTAAGCATTTAATGCTTCCTTGGTTTTATTTTCCAACCAACTCACAATATTCTGTGGCTACTGAGCATGCTCGTTGGGCTATGGAGAAGGCATCCCCCAACTTAAGTTTGATTTTTCAGATGTTTTGTACTGCTGCAAACCGCTGCATGTGTTCTCTTGTGCATACAGAAACATTGCTCTTGTTGATAGGCCCTGTTTTGGCTACAAAGCTCATGGCATTCTGAGCATGAGTTCAGCATTAATAGGAGTCATATACAAGGATGGACAAAAACAGAGCGTGGGGTCAATCTCCGCTTTGCTCTATAGTAGCAAAAAGAGAGTCCTGTAGCTTTTTAAAGATTAAAATGCCTATTGTGTGGTACCGTTTCACACTCTGGAGTCCACTTGATTATATGCACGTTCTGTCTGATAAAGTGGACACCAGTTTTCCAGAGCTTAATATTTAATACATGTTAAGTAAACATATTAGACAGGGTTTTTGGTTGCTTTAACTGCATGTAATAGATTTCTTGGAAATGTATATATCCAACTTGGGTTACCATATACTTTATGAAATCAGTTGAAATAGCCTAAAAACAATAAGTTTGTGTGTGCACATGCAAATGTGGAGGTTATTCTATAGTCCAAGCAGAAATTTGAAACAAACACTATTTGGCTTTATTTGAAGACTGTTCCATTAGTGAACCATTTTTTTAAAATCACATTTATTTTCAAGTTATGTAATTATTTCTCTTCCTCTCTCAAAATACTAGAACCCAGGGTCATCCTATGAAGCTGATTAGTGGGAGATTCAGGACAAATAAAAAAGAAGTACTTCTTCAGACAGTGCATAGTTAAATTATGGAATTCACTACCATAAGATGTAGTGATGGCCACCAATATGGATGGCTTTAAAAGGGGGTTAGATAAATTCCTGGAGGAGAAGGCTATCAATGGCTACTAGCACTGATGGTTATGTGCTACCTTAAGCCTGTGTGCACCAGTTGCTGGGGAACATGGGTGGGAGGGTGCAGTTGCACCATGTCCTGCTTGTGGCTGGTTGGCCACTGTGTGAACAAAGTGCTGGACTAACTGGACCCTTAGTCTGATCCAGCATGGCGCTTCTGATGTTCTTATGTTCATGTCTGGCAGCTACCACAGATAGAAAACATGAAATCAAAAAAGTACCTCCTGAGAGACCAGAATGTCTTCCTCACCGAACTGAAGAGAAAGGTAAGAATGTACTTCTGAGTGAAAAAAATGTATTTGGGTCTACATAGTCATCCAACTTTTGAGCAGAGACCAATTCAAGTTATGTTATATCTTTTCTGTGTGTACTTTTATTGTTTGTATTCAAGTCAAGACAAAGAGAATAGAAAAGATAGTAGAAAAACCCTGTCATGGCTTCTGAACTAATTTATTGAGCCTGTATAAGGGAAGGCTGTGTTTTAGTAAATGCTGTGGTTCATTGAGATGAGTGAGGTCTCTCCTGCTTGCCTCAGATTACTTTATGAATTATCCTAGTTCCTCTTCCACAAATAGGGTAGAACTCAGATTATATTTCCAAGTCATTCTGGTACTCAAGAAAAATGGCCACCTCCCCAAGAGCCCCCACCTCCGCAAACATCTTCCCCCTGCTAAGTAGTGGAAGAAGCAGCATTGGAGAAATGAGGGAACAGTACTGTAGAGCTCCTCCCTCTGTGCCTGGAATTGCATCTCTCTCCTCCTGCAAGGTGAACAGAAGTGTTAGAGGAGGCTCAGGTGACCCACACCTGATGATTCGCAAGGGTATTCTAAAGTATTATATAAATGCGAAATATTTCAAACATTATCTAAGGGCTCACAGAAGAATTTAGATCTAAAACTTTCAATGAAATATTAAGAATATCTGTTTTAGCAATGGCACTCTCTCCTTCACAAGGTTTCCCTAGCAGTTCAAAATCACTTTGTTCCCCAGTACTCTCATTGATCTCGGAGTCCACTCTGGAATCATTGATTTAAGAATGCAGGTTAGCTATCTTTAGATTTGCAGCAATAGAGAACACAGATTATGAAACAGTAACTCTACTGAACAGCTAAGTGATTGCTGTATATTTTAATGTTATAAATGTTATACAAAAAAGTAACTTGATTGGGTTTGAGAAACTGCCTCTCTCTCTATCACCTTATAGCAAATACAATGTATATACATTATTACTGCCATGATAAAGATGGTGCTTCTCTGTTGCTTAAAAATGTCTTCATTCTTTTGTGGGGGAAATTGATTTGAAGAAAGACCAGAGAGAGAGCAAAAACTGTTAGATTTACAGAAACCTTCTGTTCCTGCTATACCACCGAAGAAGCCACGACCTCCCAAAACAAACTCTTTGAACAGACCTGGTACGTTGCCTCCAAGAAGACCAGACAGACCAATTGTGCCTATGATCCATACAAGGTATTTGACCGATTGGTTATTAGTTTACCCATGCTTATCAGTGCAACCCTAGACATGTTTACTCAGGAGTAAGACCAATTGCTTTCAGGAGTTCTTACTCCCAGGTAAATGTGTCTAAGATTGCAGCCTTAGTCCCTTTTGAAGTATACCTATGTGCAGGATTACAGTCCATGTGTTTGGATAGCAATCCCAAAATAAAATAAAATATTTTGATTTATATTACTGTTTTTAAATCTGTTTTGGAGTGGAAATTGACTCCTCAATTAAGTATTGGCATCTGTAACAATGAAATATTGCACCATTTTGTGAAGTGGGTTATGATAATGGTCTTCCAACATCAAGTAAGGAGACTGTAGAGTAAACCTTGGGCTCATCTACATCTGTGAGTCTTCTGGGACGGAGGATCTTGGGTTTTCCGACTTTTGGGTTCCTCCTCAAATGTCCAAATGCCAGCGCGACATCCCAGAAGGAAAAAGGGATGTCCAGTGCGGCGTGTGGGTGCTATTTTTGGAAGGAGGAGCTGGTCGCGCAATTGTGCGTCCCCGATCCTCCAAAAAAGTAAGTAAATAATAAAATTTAAAAAACCTTAGATCAAAAGCCCCAGCAGCCATCCTGGGGATGGCAAAATTGCTCACCACCACCCCAATAGGCACAGAGTCACCCTAAGAAGCGCCCTGCTGGATCAGACCGAGGGTCCATCTAGTCCAGCACTCTGTTCACACAGCGGCCAACCAGGCATCGGCCATACCTTCATTCCCAAAATGTTCTTAGGCAAATATTCAGTGCAGCTCTCATTATTTTACCATATTTAATGATTACCAAGCTATTGTAGATACCCACTGCTGTCCCTAAATTGATTACTTATTAAACCCACGAACTCTGTCCTCTCCCATCATCTTCATTAGGTTTATCTGTCACCAATTTTAAATTCTCTGAAACCAACATAATTTTAAATCAATAAGAAAGCAATCCTATGACCTGTAAACATTGTCTGAGGGGCCATAGGATACTGGGGATTGGTCCCTCCAATTTCAGAGACAGTGCTCTGGCCTCACCAGGGGGAGTCGGAAATACAGTCGACTTCTTCTTTGCAGCCGGCGTAGAAAGAACTGCACTAGTTGCCCCAAGAGGTCAGAAAATAGACCTCAGAGAGGGGGCATTTCAGTGGGAGGGAAGGGGAGGAGACAGGAGATGCCAAGATACAAGTTATCCTGAGACCTCTCCCCCCCCACCAAGTCCCATTGCTAGATGGGCAAAAGAGCCCATCTAGCCAAAAATGCCAGGTTAGGAGGGCAGGGAGGTAAAGGCATTTCCATTGTTCCTCCCACCCAACACTGAATGTTCAAAAGCCTCCAAGTTGCATTGTGCCCTAAGGCAATGCAAAAGTAGTAGATGATTGTTTAATTATAGGTCCCAGGGGTTGTAGCCCTCAGGAAGTCAGTTGTGGGTTGTGTTGAGTGTGTGGCTTGTTGTGTTGTGTGAACCCAGCCATGCTAACAAACATTGGTTCGTTAACTGCAAATAGCCCAGAAAGAAAACCCATGGTTTGTATTTGGATTGTAAACTGTGACTTGTTCATGGTTAATGAACCATGGTTTCTTAATGCAGCTGGGTTCACACAGTATAACAACCCACAGTTCAATGACAACCCGTACTCAACTTTGATGTGGGTCGTTGTGTTGTGTAAACCCAGCCAATGAGCCATGTTGCATAATCAAACAGCCCACCGTGGCTTATTTAAGCCACGGTGGGCTGTGCTGCATGCTAGCAAGCATTTTGAATATTCGGCGCTTGACTGTGGCTTCTCATGTTAAACAACTCTCACATAACCTACAGTCCCTGGGTTCACACAACATGATGAGCCACAGCCAGGCATTGAATATGCACATTCTGCCTGGCATGTGCCAGTATGCACCAAAGTCCACCGTGGGCTACTTTGATTGTGCAAACCAGGTCATTGTCAGGAGATGGTTGTGGTTATTAGATGACGATGAAGAAAAAAACTGTGTTTACCTTATGGGTGCTATGGAGTGTGGACGTGATGTGTTGCAAGAATTGGGTACCGAATTCTGTTAAAAGGAACTGTTACTAAATGGTAGTTGCAGAGCTGAATCTATAAGTGGTTTGGAGTGAAAGCTGTGGGAAAGGAGAGAGGAAGGACTCTTTCTGTCGCAGGAATGCAAAACTTCAGGGCCAGGTGCCCCATCCGGTCTCCAGGGTTCCCCAGAAAACCATGCACCCCCTTCCAAGTTTCCTCCAGCCACCTATTGTTTGGTGGCTTCCCAGCTTTTGTGCAGGATTTCCCCATTCTAAAATGTCAGTATGCCTGTCTTCAGGCATAGTTACTGGTAGTAAGAATATTAAGCAAAAATATGCTGGTTGTTTCAGGCTTTGGCCCTACTCCTTTTGCCTTCAGCCCTGCCCCCCACTGGAATTCAGCCCCCGAAAGCTTCCCTAAAATGGAATCTGGAACTTGAAAGAGATTCTGGACCTTTGTCCTGTATTTTCTACTTTTTCGATCATTGCCCCCACCCCATTTTTAAATTTCCCCAGAGAGAGAGGGGGATGCACAGGGTCCTGATGCAGGAATTACCTCTGTATCTCCAGCTGGAGGAGCAATGCAAACATTATATATCATACATGTACAGGCTAGAAGGAGACCGGCTCAGTTTTAAAGAAGGATGACACCTTTCAAAGCATTCCCAAAGTTAAAAACAGGACTAATGGTACAGCAGACATACTAGTTAATGCTGATCTCTAGTTAGAAAGTAGCAGCACATAATATGTAATATAAAATATAATCTGAAATGGTTCTCTTTCCTTTTCAAAAATACGTATTCCCATTGGTGCTCATCTACCATACAAATGCATGGGAAATTTGTCAACAGAAAACCCTTAGTAATTAGAGCCTCAGTGAGGAAACCAATCATATTGTAAGAGCTGTAGCCTGCAGCAGAATTGGGGAGAGCTTAACCTCATTATCACAGCTTGAGACTTTTTCCCCTCAGTTAATGGTTCTGCAGTATATTCTGCCTTTCATATTGCTAAGATTTGGGGGCAGAAATTATTATTCTTAAAATCATTGATCAAAAGCATCCTTTCTGATTTTCTTCATCTCAAGATGTAGTTAACATTTGAGAAATTGTTTAGGACAGTAGTGGTCTAAAATAGGCCCTTTTGACAGGTGTTAAAGAGAAACAAGATAAGGTTAATCCAAGCAGCATGTTGGTTTACGAGAGATGGCTCTCTCTGACAGCCTGCCGTGACCCAGAGAACTGCGCATGAGGAATGCTTTTTTCCACCAGTTTGTAAGGTGCAAGCTAAATATTGACTGAAACAGGCAATTCCAGTAAATGTCTCTTTTGTTTCTGACTACAGAAGTGATATCCCAAAAGTAGATTTAGTGAGCTGTACGTTGCCCAGCGCCTTAGAAAAGGACTCCACAGAAAGAAGCAATGACATTGGTAAGCTGATGTGCTTTTTATACCTGACCTACCTTTCTAAATGCACACTGACTTTGCACTATTAATACAACCATACAGTGTTTTGATATCTTTAACTAGTAGATACATTTACCGATGTTTTTCTAATGTTCCTATAAAGTAGAGACAGTTGGCTACAGAATATTTTAAATATTTCGTGATTCTTGTGTGTATGTGATTATAGATCATTTTACTGTTTAGGTTTTTAAAAGGTAGAGGATTTTTTTAAAAATTACCTGGAATAGTTGCTGCTATTTCAGAAGGAGCTGTTGATCTCCATAGAAGCTACGACATTTATTAGACTTCCTAAAGGATTTGAAATTTAAATATGCAAGCCACCTTGAGAAAACGAATAAATTTTCATTCCCCACGTTTCACTAATTTGCAGTCCATAAGAGATGGATCCTGAGTTGGTGGGGTAGAAGACTTCTATAGGAAAGTGAGCAAACTCTGTAAGGAAACCCAGTGTCATTTGCTTATGGAAATATTTCAATGTCATCTGCTTCAGTCACTCAGTTCAGTAACAACTGTGGTGCAGCAGCAGACATGTTTTTGTAAGACGCAGAGTATCCTAAATTTGTAAGCATTACTACATTTCATTGGTAGCATGCACTGTTATTTTTATGTTGTAGTTTCTTCATAAAGCACATGTTGATAAAATGTTATACTGCAGTGACTAATCTTTCTTTTCTCCAGACTTGGCAGTTTTGCATTTATTTGCAACTGTTATACTAACTTTTAAAACCACATTTTAAATCATTAGGCTGCAATCCTATGCATACTTGCTAGGAAGTAAGTCCCATTGAACTTGGTAGGACTTAATTCCAAGTAAACATGTTTAGATTTAGTGTGTAGAAGAGCTGTATTTTTGCTTTCAATTTTTGCATCTGTTGTGTGTTTTCCTGCTGAGTGGAAGCTCTACTTGCAAGGTGATTGTTCAGTTCCTAAACTGTGCTTTTTCAGGCAAACATAAAAATATAATGATATGTAATTTACAAATAATTGGCATGCTTTTTTAAACGGGCACATTTAATATATTCAATTGTTTATTCATAGGATCCTTTATAGGATCCCTGAATGTGAAATTATATTAACTATAATTTCACATTCAGCAACTTTTAAAAATAAGCTTTCAAGAAATAGAACATAATGACAAATTATTATTAGCAATGGATAAAAGACTAATAATCTCTAATAACTAAAATAACAATGATGGGTCAGCTGTTAAATTTGGAACAGAGCCTAGTTTTAGTGTGTTAAGCCAATTACAAACCATAGAAAAGATAAGACGGACACACTAAACATGCAATATTATGATTATCTGGAAGAATTGTAATTCTGCTGGAGTGAGCTAATTAAATCAAAGTATAGGATTGTAAAATTTTGTAGGAATAAATGAGGGTCAGAGCAGCATGCTGTTTGACATGGCAAATGAGAACTCTGAATAACTGCAATTAAAAACACACATTCACACTGCATTACAAGAACAGAGGTGCTGATTATCTACTTGTATTTTTAGAAGATTTTTTATTGCCATTAAAAATAATTAAGAAAGCCAAATTATAAGATACAGACTTAAGTAAACACTGAAAAAGGAAAGCAGCTTGCTTATCATATGAAACTGAGATGTTTAGGGATGCTTATAGGTTTATTAAGAGGAGCTAGGAAAGGGATGGTGAATTGATTCAGGTATTACTTTGTGGTACTAGACTGTTGTGAATGAACATGATTTTTATATATGCAAATAGATTGAGGGCAGACTGAGGGCAGATAAATTAAACTGAAACGTTTGTGAGATCAGAAATGTTCTCACAACTGTCTTGACCATTTACATGGTGAGAACCTCGAAAAGGAGAGACTTCAGCTGCAGTCTTCATAGCATAATTTGAGCATACTTTAGTCCAGAAGTACTAGCTGTTGGCAAGTCTGTTGGAAACAAAAACAAAAACTGTATTATGGTAGTACCTTCTTAGAAAGGGGAGAGGGAATAGTATTGCCTTTTGGTATCCTAGCCACAAGTTTGCAAACAGCTTGGACTGGGAAGTGTTGTATATAACATCATGTCAAATGGAAATAGATCGTGATCATTTGTGTGTGAACAAGGTTCCCGAGAGGATGTATTTGCTTGATGTAATTGTCTTGGCATGAAGACTAAGGTTATTTATATCTAATAGAGTAGAATTAGATCATCAGTGAATGGTGGCTAGATTTGATTTTCTAGGTATTGTTTTTAATTTGAATATTAGTACATAAAGTATATTCCTAGCTTTATCTGTGGCTTGCAGTCTCTCCTGCTTAAAAAAAGAGAATATATTTGTTTAGTCGTATTGTTAAGTGTGTCTCTAGAAATCTATTCCCTTTCCTCCTCACACTTTTTTTTTCTTTTCTCTTCTTTTTCTACATTTTCAGTGGTGCCTTTCTTTTCCTTTCCACTCACATTTCTTCAAGCTTTCCCCATTTACATCCCTTTACCATGGGTAATTCTTCTTCACTTGATGATGGTAAGACTGTTTTCCACCTTCTGTCTGTCCTGTCATTATTTTTCCTTAGAATGAACAGCATGTACTGCACCATTCTTTTAACATCCTGCTGTTTGCATTGTTGTTACAAATGTAGTTTAGTAGACAGAGAATCGTTGCATAACTGTTAATTTAATGCCTCTGCAAATGTTGCATTCTCATTATGTATGCAATGTTAAAAATATTGTGACATTTGTTGCCATCCTAAAGCTTTAATAGATATGATAGATATGATTTCTGACATTGTTATAACTTCAAAAGCATTGTTAAAACACCTCAAGCCCATCTTTAGTATGAAATAAAATGCATGCACATTGGACCAATACAACATTTAATGGGCTTTACATACTGCTAAGGACTTCCTATTTTTGAAAAGTGAAATGCTCCATGCATATTCAGTGTTTATGTGCTTTTGAGTGTTCTGTTGTTAATAGAAATGAACGAGCAAACTAGGAGTCCCATCAGCCCATTTGATAATACCCAATGTATGGGTATTATTTAAAAATAGCTGGATTTTTTTTCAGACATTATAAGCTCCTCCCTTACTATAATTTTATTTTGATTTTGGAAGACCGTGTGCATTCAACCAATTTTTAAGGAAATACATTAATTAAATATATGACCTAATTTCTGAAGAAGGTGCATAAATTTTGTATAAATTAAAGAAATGACAAGACACAGGAAAGTGCTGTTAAGTTCAACCTGTCCAGAGAGGGTTTATTTTATAAATAGCTAGATGAGATGTGAGCAAATAAAAAAAAAAAAGTAAGATATGCTTAAAACCAGGGAATAATGGGAAGCAGAAGACATTCCAAGTGCAATGATGCTATTTTGCTGTTTCCACATGAACAATTGTGGAAAGTCTCTTTAAAATATCTTTGCTAATAGGTCAATAATGCTGCAAATGGACAGACGTTCATGAAACAGTCTTTCTTTCATAGAAAAGTACAAATCAAGACCTCAAGGCTTGAAGCATACATTATCTTATTGTTACTTATTTTTCAGATCAATAAAATGGAATAAATACACATTCCCACTATTTTCTGTATACATAATATTGGTTTTTTATTGCTCATTTTCATTACTGCTGAATATTTTCTGACACCTTGGGCATGTCTACACCACAAGGGTGTAGGGGGAGGATCGCGGACTTAATGGCTTCCACGATCCTTCTTGGGTGTCCAGACGGCCGCGCAATGTCCTGGAAGGATGTTGCGGCCGGCATTTTTTAAAAAGAACAGAGAGGAGCGCACGTGCGTTCTGCCAAAGGAAAGAAAAAAACACCCCACCTGCTCCCCTCCCCACCCCTGATGGGCACAGAGCGTCTGAAGAGCTCCGTGCCCTGTGCCCAGTTTCAACCTCCTTGCATTTACTCGCGAGTAGCCGGGACAAAACCGGGACGGCGATCCCACACCTCCCGCAGTTATGGAATGATCACAAGACCGTGGGGAAAAATCGGGCTAAAAGCCAACCCAGGTATCCTGGAGAAATGGAGGGATCATCCCTCCCTCCCCCCGGGATCACCTGTGCATCATGTGGACACACAGGGATGATCCCGGGACGATCCCCAGGATAAGGCATGGTGTAGTCATGGCCCTTGTGAATCTGAAAAATCTCTTAATGAAGTATCTCACATCAAACAGATAACACATTCATTTTTATCATATCTTGTTAATATCAAGAATTCTAAGGAGGGAAAATAGATGTTTCTGAGATGTGGTTTGGTTTGATTTGCCATCTGATATGTTGAAGATAGCTGTTAAGTTATGGTTGTATGTTAGAGGTTAGTATCAACTTTGAACCGTTCATCCTTGTGAACAACTGGTATTTTTATATTTCTGTTTGAAACTTTTTGCAACTATAATTATAATTAGTAGTATTAATGGGAAATGTGAGTATTTATATTGTTGTTTAACTCTTATCTACCAGGCTTTGCTTCTCTTAGTTGTACTGTATATATTTTTGTATGCTTTTTTTTTTTTTTTAGCTACATGGGGAATGTCTTTAAAATGTTCCCATACAGGGACTTTCTTATGACCAGCAGCCATGACAGTTTGTGAGTTATGGGAATATACAAATCCACACACTGGGCATTTTTTTGTTTTCTCTTCTTTTCAGTGTTGCTCGTTTCTGCTTCATTTTGTTTTAGCACATCCCCAGCCTCATACAAATTAGCAAACAGAATTAAATGTACATTATTGATCTGTCAAAGATAAGATCTGATAGTTACTGGGCAGACTAGAGCAGTTTTATTTTCATCAGCTGAAAATGAAATGCTTATGTTTGGTAGGTAAAGAGTTAATATTTTTATTTGAGAAAGATCAAATTGGTTCTTTATTTTCATAGAAAAGCCTCCTTAAACTCAATGAATCTTGTAGGTGCACTGTTTCTATTTAGAGACTAACTGTACAGTTAATTTGGTCATACTTGAATTATTTAATATTAACCTATTTATGTTTTACCAGAAACAAGGTTGTATCCAACATAACAGTAAGGGGGAAAGTACAGGAAGTGGTGTTCCATTAGTGGTTGCATGTTTTGCTAGTGCTTGTACTAGAACTAGCAGAAAAAACTTGCACCTAGTGCAAGAAGACTTAAATTAATATGCCTTCTTTCAGGTACCACAAAAATGTTGTTTCAATTTAGGGAGGTAAGACAATGAAAAACAAAAGGGTATGGAAGATGAATGGGAGGAAATATACTTAGGACTGCTTTGGAATTGGAGATAAGGACAAAGAGTTTAAACCAAACATTTCACAGAGGGGATAGATTTTAATCTGTGGTCTCGAAAGGAGTAGGTGGCCACTTATTGTCAAAAAAGAGGACACACATCATCCCAAAAGTATATTTGCATATGTTAATTTATATGTATAAATGCAGACTTAGAAATAACGACTATAATTTAGTATATCTCACCACAGTGGGAAAGAGTGTGAGCAGGTAATGTATATTCTTGCTCAGCATGCTGTCAATGTGCTAACTGTTGAAGGGCATCTTCAAGGCTCCCCTTCTTGTGGTTCAGTGTGTTTAAACTGGACTTAGTCTTGACAGCTCTTCCAATAGTGGACACCTTCAAATAGAGGACTTGCTTCTCTAAATTAGGATACATGGCCACTCAGAGAGTGAATGTGATGTAAGCATACTAGGAAGGAGTTTTATAAACATTTCAGAGTCCTGTACACCATAGCTACAGTGGTATCTGAAAGTGGCAAATATAATGCTATACTTTCTTCTCAAGCCCCCTTTTCTGTTCCTTACTACACCTTTCTGCTACACCAATTTTGTACTGGTGATTAAGTAGATAATGCTAGTCCAATGGTTCCTGGGGCAGACAGTTCTCTTTAATGAGGCTCATCTTAAACCATCTCTCTCTTTCTCTCTCTGTCTCTAATGTTCAAGGGAGTTTTGAAACATCCAGCAGGAACACTTAGGACATCCAAATGGCTGGAAAATGCCCCCTGTCCTGCCTGTTCCTTGACAACTAAAATAGCTTAAGTGTGCTAGACACAAGAGAGACCTTGCAAGGCCACACATTAGCACATTTTCCTGCCAGGGGACATGAACTGAAGCAGGAGACAGAGAAAAATTACAAGTCCAGTCCTCCCCTGCAGGAAAATACTGTCTTCAGGGAGCTTAACTGGCAGCTAATGAATACTGAAAGGCCTCTTCTGTGTCTTATTAAACCAACCCCTTCACAAAGGTAAGGATTTTGGGGGGTAGGCTGGCATAGCTGGCAGGGGAGCTGCCTAGTAGCAAGGACAGAGGGAAAACCCAAGTTGAGCCAGACTCAAGAAATGGTCTGGACTCCACTTGAAATGGGACATGGTTTTAGAATGAGGAGAATTCCTATTCCAACCTTTTCTTTGAATTCCATACCCATTACTGTGCCTATCCCGTTCTCCATCATGTTCCCATTTAAAACACACACACACACTTCTGAGCTTTTCTCTAGTGCAGGGAGTAGGGCTGGTTCACAACTGTTTTAAGGTGGAGACCACACTGGTGGCTGCAGAACCCTTTGAGGATCACATGAGTGAATGGAGGTAAATGTGAGTCTCTCCCTCACTCTCTCTCGAAGTTGCATACAGGAATCACTGGGGTGGTGGTGGGTGAGACTACAATATGTTCCCCTTCCTTGTAATTCTGATCAAGACTGCTGTTTCCCCACTGCTAATAATAGTGGGGAAACAGTGATGGGGATCAGGATTGTGTACGGTGGGGTTAAAGCGTGCGCGCACACACACACACACACACACACACACACACAAAATTGCTGTTACCTAGTTGCTGATAGCAGTGCTGGAAAAGTAAACTGTTCCCCCCACCCAGTTGACTGCTGGGCAGTGAAGGAAAGTGGGTGGGGCTGCACTGGTGTAGTGGGTCCTGGGTTCCCCACCAGTGATGTAAATTATAGGACAGAATGTGTACCCAGCTTATGTACTGGGAGCATTTGTAATTATAAAATTTGAGTTTGGTTTTTTTGTTTATTTGTACAATGAAGTGTGCAGGAGAAATCTGCTAATTTGCTAAAAAAAATTTTTTAAAAGGTTATACAACCATGCAGACAAAATGTAAAATTAGAGTTTAACCTTCAGGTGCTGTCAGCGTTTAAGGACAGCAGGACATGAACCTTATAACCCTTTCCTATGTGTGATTTGCATGTCCTTAGTTGTGTTCCTGTTGATGTAATTTGATTGCTGTCTTCCAAAGCAGATTATGTAGTGCTTGAAAAAAAGTATTAATAGGAATGATGAATAAAGATATACTAGTACATGGATAAACTATACTCATCTTGTTACTGAGTACTTTCCAATTTGCTAGCACAGTTAACTATTTGGTTTAAGTCCCTTAATAAATAGGCTGAATAGGTTGGACCCATGGTTGCATGAGTAGATGTCCATCCATGCACAAGGGCTCTCCTGTCCACTTGTCCACTTGCAGCCTCCTGTGCCCTCTGAAAAAGCCTCTCCTTTTTGAAGAGCTAGAGACTTGGGCGGGGGAGGGAATCATTTCCTCCCATGCTACATCACAGGCCTTTCCTAAGGACCCTCTCCTTGGCAGAGGCTTCTCAGGGAGCTGCAATGTGAAGCGGAAAGAAGGAAAAACTTGTGTAAGTGGACTTCCACTTTGCAACTATGGATCCAAACTGTTATGAGCTAATTGTTGCTCCCCCCTTTCTGTATATTAGCATCATATTGGCTGAAAATAAACACAATATATCAGAATCAACCTGGCATGACACTCTGTGACATGAGGCAGGCCACCTTAGCTTATCACAGCCCATTCTGCACAGCTGGCAAATTGAGTGTGACAGTACTAAAACAAAATTCTGTATCTTATATTTTTGGAAAAAATCAATTGAGCTTCAGATAATAAATTTACATTGGGCTATTGGATATCACAAATCTAATGGGAGGTTCTGCCTCAGTAAATTATTGTATCATCTTATCTTTGCAAGAATCGGGTTGCAACTTCATACTCTGCAGTGCACAATATTGAGTGGCACTATGTGTAACATTTCACTCTGGTAAGGACAGCCTATTCCTGCTGGTCCGAAAGGAAGGCTGAGAAGCAAAAAGGGGACATTTGCTTAGGAAGTGAGGGAAGTAAATTGCCTAAATAGTTCACACTTGAGGCATTTTGAAAAGTGATGCTACAAACTGTTTAGAATGCCAATATGTCACTTCTAGATTTGTTTAAAGGAAAACAGAGATGAGAAAAGAGCTATTTTAAAATTAAATATGCATTCTGTTCAATTGGACTTTTTCAAATCATAGTAAGAAAGGTATTTGAGTTCCAATCACTTGTGAAAATGCTCTTAGATTAATCATTGATCTTAGTTCAGTGCTGGACGAAAAATCTATATGTGTTTGATTACATCTCTTACTTTTTAAAGTCTGTTTGGGAACAAAGAAAACATGGCTAGGATTCATCTACTCTCAATATGAATGAACCCTCTGCACTGTTTAATAATTCTTAAAATATGTAATAAAATATTTAACTTCATTAGTTGTAAATTACTGTTATATTGTTGTTTTAAAATATATTGTGAGGTGCTCTTAAATAAGAGGTTAAAATAAAAAAGCAAATCGAAAATAAATTAATGTTTGTTCATAAAACTGCTAAATTTGGCAATATGGAAATGCTTTAACACAATATAATATAGAAAAGCAGTTTATAAATTACATAGAAAAACATTTCATTCTGTTGGTTGCCTTCTTGAGTAACTTAATATTTAAGAAAGTATTTGATTTTCTCTCTCTTTCTTCCCTTGCCCCTCTCCATTTTCAAGACCTGGAAGGGTTTGATTCCGTAGTACCAGTTGCTGAGAAGCTCAGCCACCCAACAACGACCAGACCAAAAGCTACCGGCAGAAGACCTCCTTCACAGTCATTCACATCTGTAAGTATCCTCTTAAGAACAATATTTTTTCTTTATCTCCCTTATTAATCCACTAATCCAAGTTGTTGTCTGTTTTCTCTAACTACCCTTTGTAGTTAATAGATTTCACCCCAAAACTCGAAAGATGAATCTGTCCCAACTAGCTCCAAAGCAATATCTTCATTTCAGTGCATCAGCAGACTTAAAAATAATTACTATTTGGGATGTAGATTTAGCAGTAAGTAGAAGCACTCTTGTGAAAACTATTGCAAGTTGGTAGATTTTTATTTTTACAAAAAAGAGGAATAACGAAAGTCAGGCGCTGCCAAATGATATGGTTACAACAGAAGAACTTATTTCTGTTAACCTTTATAAACAGTTGTTAGCTGTAGGAAAATATTATGCGATAGAAAAGTAAATGAGCCTATTAAGATGAACATTGGATCCAAAAGTGCCATTCCACTATGGAAGACATCTTCTGCAAGAAGGACGTTTTTTACACCTCACCATAGAGCACTGTATGAAAGATGTTCTTCTATTTGTGCAACCACTTGCACAGCAGAAGTGCAAGAACTGCTATTGAACTGACTGCAAGCAGTGACATGGGCAAAACTAGGGGCTTGTCTAGACAAGCGCTTTCCCCCATGATCGTATTTTTAACGTTGTGTTTTAATATTGTATTTTAAATATTATTTTAATATTTATTGTAAGCCACTGAGGGAAATTATTATATACAGTATAGTGGTATAAAAGTGTCACAAATAATAGTAAGAGTAATAATAATTTAAAAAGTTAATAAAATATGTTCTTGTTCACTTCATTTTGAATGATAAATATCCAGGACTTCATGTTGGATATTTGTTCCGATTGCAGTCATTAATATAATGGACATGGTTTCTGTTTCCTTTTTATACAAGTGTTGAACCTCTTTCAGCCTAAAGACTGGATTCCATTATGAAGAAGCTCTGGGGATGGGGGGGGGGGGGGGTAACATTCCAGTGGTGGGTGGGGCAGAAGGCAAAAGGGGGGTGGCAAAAATGCCAGCATATTGTTGCTTAAAGCTGTTACTGACTATAGGAGGGTGACCATATGGAAAAGAGGGCAGGGAGGGCTCCTGTATCTTTAACAGTTGCACAGAAAAGAGGATTTCAGTGGGTGTCATTTGTATATATTCAGCACCTGGTGAAATTTCCTCTTCATCACAACAGTTAAAGCTGTAGGAGCCCTGCCCTCTTTTGTATCTGGTTAAGAGACTTGGAAGAGACATTTCAATCTTTTAGAATGGGGAAAAAAACCTGCACAAAAGCTGGGTAGTCACCAAATGATCAGTGGTCAGGGTAAAGGAGCCGGGGCTGGGAGAAGTGGGTGTGTCCATCTGAGTAACTAACTCTGCAGGGCCAGATTGAGACACCAAGTGGGTCAGATTTGGCCAGCAGGCCTGAGGTCCTTGATTTAAACCATAAGAGCCTTGATTTTCCCTTCCTGCCCCCTCCAAATGCACGTCCATGTCTTCGGAGCACATGGATCGTAAAGGTCAGTGTATGCCTCTTGTATCCCATTGTGAGCGTATTTCCCAAAAGGAAAGGCCTGCTGAGCCTCTACCATCTTCATTGGAGCCATCTGACACCTGCTATCACCTTCTTCATTGGGAGGCTCCCCCACCCCCGCCTTGGCAGGGGAAATAGTAACAAGACAGTGGAGTGTGAGCAGAATCACTGAGCAGGGGGTGGGGGTGGGGGTGCTTTGTAGTCCAGCAACCCTGTTTTGAATGTTTGCCCTGTCCCTAGATAAAATGCATGTGCCCATGGTGGTCCATAGCAGGTTATTGGTTTTAGGGATTATAGATGTATTAGTGTTTTAAATTTCATTTAATACATGCCTTGTTTTTAAATATTCTTCTATTTCTACAGTCTTCACTTTCAAGTCCTGACTTTTTTGATTCACCAAGTCCTGAAGAAGAAAAGGAAGAACACACTTCTCTTCCACAAAAAGTACCTGAACCATTAAAGAAAGCAAAGACTGTTACAATATCCCTAGTAAGTTATTTAGGCTGTTTGTAGCAATAGTGAGGACTGATATCCAAAGTCCCTACTGTACTAACACTACCACTGGAGTGGTGCACATGTGTTAAAACTAATTGCTATAGTCTTTCCATTTCAGGCATCAGAGCCAATTCATAGTAGCTGGCCCAGAGAAGTTCATCTTTAAGCCAAGATTTGAACTGGGTATCCCATTTTTCAAACTCAGTTTTCTGTCTGCTATGCCATTTCTATATAAAGTCAATCTTACATATCAAAAATAAAATATCTGTCATCCAAAATGCCTGTGAACAGAGTTCTTCCACTTGTGCAGACATCCCTTCTTTCTTGTTTCAGACTTTCAGAATGCAATCCTATACATGTCTGACTCATGAGTAAGTTCTATTGAGATCAATGGGGCTTACTTCCAGGTAAATGGACATGGAATTGCAATGTAAGAAATTAACCTTTTTGGGGATGGCAGGCATATTTGGAATTTTGAGAATGTTGCAAAAATGTAACATTGTAGCACTGTTACAGAAGGCCTGACATGGGATGCAGCTGCATGCCCATTCCCCAAATGACTGCCACACTAGGCATGGCCAGTCACAAAACACCCATTTTACAAAATGCTGATTGATGAGGCTAAAAGATGAGGCTAAAAGATAAGTCACTTCCCAAGAATCCAAGTACAAGATAGAGGTGGGTCCTGAATTCCAAAACACAAAATCTCTCCTTTGAACCCACAATTTTCTGCTCCAGCAGCCCACACATTTCACAAAAAACAAGCCAGTTAATTTATGCAAATCCATTAAAGTTAAATTAAAGTTAATTTATTCCAACACACTTATTTCCCCAAATTAATTGGAGAATCACGCTGAAATTCCACACAAGAACTGCACACTCCACACACTGCAGAGACACACACACCACACTGTATGCCCCTCTCCCTATCTCTTTTCAGGTTCACCCCCCAGAATGCACACTTTCCCTCTGGATCACCCCTAAACATTCTCTCTTAACTTTGCCTCTTATGCATATGCACAGCACACATCCCTCTCTTCTCCTCTTCCCCCCTGCTTCTCCCCAACCCAACCCCTGCTTCCCCCACTTCCCCAGCCACCCAAAATCCTCCAAAGCCTTCATAAGGTTGCCCTCAGCCTTTAAGTTTAATTTATTTAATATATCAGCAGGGGCCGTTCTCTGAGTTTAGCATCTACATGGCCTGCAGCCTGCCACCCTCTTCTTTCCTTAATAATGCCACTGGGAAAGGTAGATGGTGGGTGGGTCCATGCCAGGTGTTTCACTTTGAAGTGCACCAAGGTGCCCAAGAATTAAATTTGAAAAGAAAAAAAATGGGGAGTAGAGAGGACCTTAGTGGACATCAAGAGGCACCATGTTGAGGATCCCATGATTGTATGGGTGCAACATTTCCCAGTCTATTATCCTCCATTGGCCATGGTGGCTGGTAATTATGGGAGTTGCAGCCCAACACATCTGGTGGGCACCAAGTTGGGGAAGGCTGTGTTATAGGCACATTTAGCAACCAAATGTTGCTGTTTCCTCCCTTTCCTTAGAAATTGCATTTCCTTCCATATCTTTACATTCCTTAGTCTCTAAAACAAACATATAATAGGAACTTCCTAGGGTTTCAGGCAGATGCATTTAACAATCACCTGTTACACAATAACTTTTAAAAGTTATTGATTAGTTGCACCTACTATTTTTAAAAACGGCCAAGTGCTATATTACTTAATTTCTTAATGCAGCAGTAATATCTTCTCTCTTCCCTCCACCCTTTGGTGCCTTGCAGTCTTTTGCACAGTTTTTGTTGTTACCTTTTCCCCTCACTGACCCAGTTTTAAGTGACATTCTTTCTGGTCAGTAATAGCAATTCAGAATGAAATTTGCCTAGCGGTGACAACTCATGGTGGACTCATGTCAGCTTGATGTTAAGGTCATTTTGGAATAACGTATTTGAGTAGCTGTATAAAATCATGCTGTTTATTCCATGGCTATATATTTATTTATTTATTTATTTAAGGATTTTTATGCTGCCATTCAGCCAAAAAAGGCTCTCACGGCGGCTTACAAAAGTATTTCTTGACATATATATGAAACATCTGGATGGATTTTTTCAGCATAGCTTCTGGACAAAGAAAAGGAACATAGCTAGGAAACAGGAGCTTTTTTATTAGTCATATCCTAATAGTTATATATGATTTTCTGATTTTTTTCCCCCCATAGGTATCTGATAACAAAGCTTCATTGCCTGCCAAGCCAGGAGGCTTAACAAGTGGAAGTAATCTTCCGTCTTCATTATCATCCTCATCTGCACTTCATCCAGTTTCAGCAGGAACAACAGGTCACAGGTCAAATTCCCCTTCTCTGTTCAGTACTGAAGGAAAGCCAAAGACTGATCACTCCAGCCAAGGTGAAGCAGCTTTGGAGGAGCTAAGAACACAAGTTAAGGAGTTACGAACTATCATTGAAACAATGAAAGACCAGCAGAAGTGAGTGTTACTAATCCTTCTAATATTGTTTTGGACAACCTCTTCCCACATATTAACTCAGTAGGCAGCCACAGTGGGTCAAAGCATCAAGCTCCCGTCACTGGCCCCAACCAATAAGGTTGATTTACCTGTGGGGTTACTGTCTATTTTCCCAAAAACAGAAAAATAGGAAACATTTCTTTCATAATAAATCTGTTTCTCAAGAAGCTGTTACTTCAAGCACAGTAATTCATTCTCAGTTTTTTGTTTTATCAGGTACAGGTTTTTGTTTTAATCGGTTAATATTCTTAACCATTTTAAAGGATTTTTATGATGCCTTGTAATCTGTTTTCAAATGTGTTTTTAAAGATTCATTTTGCCATTACCGAAAATAGTGGACATTTCCATATTTTCCAGGAGCAAAGATTGTGCTGAGCAAAGGTATCTCCTACATATGGACAAGACCAATCAGAAAGAAAAGTTATATTATAGAAAAAAGAGTTGGGGAGCTCCATAAGAGTCAAGGCAAAATCTGTGGAGCTTTCTGTATACATCCCTAGCTAAGCACTTGTCTGCAGCTCCCATTAGCTTCAGATTCTTACTTAAAACAGTAAGCATACAGGATCTGTATAGGACTATATGTTGTCTCCTTCCCCTCCCTGATGGGACAAATAGCAGCTGGCTAGAGAGAAATGTATAAACCACCCATTCCATACCCTTGCTGGAAATGGGGACCCTCACTGCTGCTTTTGCCTTTTTGAAAATTGTAGGAGACCCAATACACACTTTCTACCCTCACATCTAGTTGTTGCTTAAGATAATGTTTGATTGTGATGCTGCCAAACTCATGGAAATAGTAAATTTCTAGTAGAGACTCTTCAGTAATACTAACAATACGTGTTGCATGATAATACAGTGATTTCTATTTTATTCTTCTCTAGGAAAGAGATTAAACAATTGCTGTCTGAATTAGATGAGGAAAAAAAGATACGACTACGATTACAGGTATTATTCTTTTCTACAGCAAAATGGTGCTTATTTCTGAATGGGGCAGCAAAAGCAAACTCTGTTTTATTCCTGTAGTCATGATTTAAGAGAATTTAAATGTGAAACTGCACATGCTCATAGAATTTCTTTTTTTTTAATCAGGCTCAGTAGACAGTTTTGTTCTAATATCTAAGGAATATAGAAGCAACGTTGCCACATGTATTGTGTCCTTTCCAATGTGGGGAATATAGAAACAGTTGTAAAACATAGAATGACCGTATGGGGATGAGGAGTGAAATGTTAGTTTTGTGCTTCACAACTGAAATAGTATATATGACTATCAAAAGAGGTCTCATAAGACCATTATGTTTTGGGTACACAGTTAACTAGTATCTTTGGAACAGAATTTAGATCAGGAGGTGGTAACATATGATAAAATAATTAATTGCATGGAAATGGTTTAATCTGGATCTCTTTCTTCTTTGTATAGATGGAGGTTAATGATATAAAGAAAGCTCTTCAATCAAAGTGAATTCTGGATAGATGGAATGTTGTATTATTCATCATCGTGACAGAGACTTTTATGCCCCAGACAAAATAACTTTGTGCCAAATGATTAAAGATCTGCCTACAACCTTTTGTTTGAACAACTAGCACAAGAGTTTTAATAGCACAACACAAATCCCAGTGAAAAGAGGAAATGTCCATGTGATACAGTTGCTCCGTTATGGCACTGGTTGTGACTGAAATTGTTCTTACTGTGCTAAAGTCTTCTCTCCTTCAAGTTCACGGGCAAAATGAAAACTCAGGCAGTTTAGTTCATAGTGGTACTATTTTAATGATATTTTCCATTGGTAAAATGTACTTCAGGTTTATCAGTTTACAGGTTTTATGATTTTGACTTTTTAAATTGTCTTTTGTCACACAGATTCTTAAAATGTTTGTATTACATATAGCCAGAAATGAATGTTGATATTTGGGTGAGGGGTTGTTTGTTTGTTTCTCTCTCTCTCTCTCCTTTTGCTTCACATAGAGCAGCTTAATTTGTGTTATTTTAAATACTATTACATATGCAATCTTATGTCCAAA
Source organism: Elgaria multicarinata webbii (assembly GCF_023053635.1). Classification (NCBI taxonomy): domain Eukaryota; kingdom Metazoa; phylum Chordata; class Lepidosauria; order Squamata; family Anguidae; genus Elgaria; species Elgaria multicarinata. The sequence goes on along the minus strand of NC_086175.1, from coordinate 58,121,353 downwards.
AATGATCTACAAGATGAATCTTAAGTTTGTGTACAAATAGTGTATTTAAAAAGGAAAAATGAAGAGAAATCTGGTCTTTGCAATGATTTGTGCCTTCTTTTGCCAAACACTGATTGGAACTGGTTGTAGGCCAGATCTTAGAAATGTAGCTATCACAATGAGGCCTGTTAATCCACTAGAGGTCACTCTTTCAGCATATTAGCTGCTTGCTTATAAGAAACGTTTCTTTTTCTTCCTTTCTTTTTGTGCTAAAGTGGTGTAAAGACCACAGCAGGTTAAGGCAGCTTTATGTCAGCAGCTGTAGTGTGTGTGTGTTTTTTAAATTGTTCAACTGAGAATTCACTTCTGCTTGATTTCATTCAAACTTTGAAGTACCTGCTTTCTTCTCCAGTTTTGCACATCTTGGGTGAACAGAATATGCATAATCTTAACAGCAAACATGAATAAAATATAAATCAATGAGAGAGAGTTGTATTATTTCATGCACAGAATATTGTGCAATATTAACCTGGTGTTTAATGTCAATTGCCACATGTATTATCACCTTTCCAATGTGGGGAAATGAATGATTTTGTATAATGGCATCCTAGTAGCCGAACTTCCTTTCCTAGGATTACATAAAAACAATATTTACTAATCTATTTATAGATAACGAGAACTTCAGTTTTGGAAGGTAATGGGAGGGTGTGCATGCAATCTCTGAAAATAGCTCATGACAAAGACTAGTTGGGTTTCCTATTTTCAGAGTAGACACTTGCCTTATGCAAGCATTCTTGAAGTGGCTTAAGTAAACAAGGAAGTGATAAAGCAGTGCATAGCTCCACCCGCTGCCATTGCTCCACCCAGTGTTCCCGTGAGTATCTGGGGGGAGTACGTGTATAAGGCCCCTCCCCCCAGATGTATGCACAGATGCCTGGGGGGGGCATCATGAGTGTGCTGTCAGGAGCGGGGCTTTACAGCATGTCCCTACTCTCTAATGTGTTTGCTTAAGCCCCTTTGGGGGAATGCCTGAATAGGGTTTACATTAACAGCAGATAGCCTGTTAAACTCAATGGAATTTACTCCCAGGTAAGTGTGCATAGGATTGCAGCCCAAGGATCCAATCCTAAATACACTTACTAAAGTGTAAGGCCCATTGAACACAGTGGCGCCTAACTTTGAGTAGATATGCATAAGATTGTGCTGCTTTGTTCCCTTGAATAGTTTAGGGATGAGTGTTGCTGAAACTTCCGCCGTCTGCTGCATAGCGGTGTTTTGACACTGCTCTGTTGTCAGAGCTATGATGTTTACATTAAATGTCACACAGTGAATCTGTTTATCATATCAAGCATGACCATTTTCCATTTCCCCACAAACTTAAGAATACACAGTTGCTGACTTCTAGTTGCGTTTGTGATTGGCTTGGGGTCTTCCAATATGGTGGCAATCTCTGTAAAGATTCTATATGAAGTTGAATTCTATATGAAGTTGAATTCTATAAATATCTACATGCCAAGATGGAACAACACGATTTGAGGTTTAGTGATACATCTGAATCCTTATGTTAATTATGTGTATTTCTCATTTGTTAACATTAAAACAAGCACTAATTATAAAAATTTGTCACTGTGATACCTCTAGGATTTTAAAACAGCATTAAGATCTCTATATTAAAATAACCAAACCCATCTTAATAACTATATTTTGCATAGTGCTGTAAGCATGAAGGTGCATCATGGAATTGACTCCTTGATCTTCACAATGTCCATGTATTTGATAGATAGGTCAGTATTATGCTTTATCATTTTACAGAAGGAACTCTGTTGCCCAGTTCTAAAACTTAAATGTGCTTAGGATGTGCTGCAACAAATACATCTATGCAGTATTACAAGGTGTCATGCAGTGATAAGGCAACATATACACAAGCTTGAGTCCTTAGATGTGGGCAAAAAGGTTAATGGAAACTTCAGATGTGCACTTGAAATGCCAAAAGTCTGTGGGCTTCGGCATGTGGCCATGGCCACTCTTCAGTGGCATGCTATTTTGAATGGTTTACCGGGAATAGATGTTTAAAACATGCACATATTGTGCACATATTTGGTGCACAAAGGGATCCCTTTGTGCACCAAACTGCGAGAATCTATGTGGCAAGTAAATGAATATACAAAGTTGCCATGTATATAGAGCTTCTCCAAGCCACTGTCAGTGGGGCTGGTTCATACTTAACTCCTGCAGTGTAGGAATTGCTGCCACATTGCTCTGGTAATGACTGTTGATAGAAATCATATGTTTGATGAAATATTTGGTTTCTTTCCATACCAACATCCCTCCTCCCAGAGGGATGGTACTGACCTGGAAAGTGCTGACATTTTGTCACAACTCCTGTATACAGATTTTACCAGTGCAAAGTGAGAACTGATCATTTACAGGTGGCGCCAATTCCAAAACATAAATTGGGCTTGAATCTAAGGATGAAATAGACATTTAACCACTATTTCCTACTGGACTATTGTAGTTCTCTTATAATTTTCTAGCAATAAAGATTTATAGCTACTAACTTCAAAATTAAGAGAATTCAACAGGTGGACAAATAGTGCTTCTGAAAATTATGAAACTTGGGAGTTACAGGATAGCATAGTAGATTTCTGATTTCACTCACTTGCAAAACTAAATAAGTACAGTTTGGATTCAAAGACGGGCCTTGAAATGTAAGACAGTTCTAAAATGGTATTTTGGGTGGGTGGGTGGGAACCTATCCGAATTCAGCATTGACTGACCTGAAATCAGGTTCTCTAATTTCTTTTTCTCCTCCTGTTATGATGGTAAATTGTCATTTTATAAAACTGTATTGAGGAGTCCAACGTATTGTGATTTGTAAAATAAGATTAAAAGAGATTTTGTGGAAATATTTTGTTCAAAGCTTCATTGTTTTTGGAAAAAATGATTTATCCTTCATTCTGCATTATGAATGTTTTTGACACAGAAATTACATTTCAGTGCTTTAAAAACAAGATAACCAATGATGCATTTAAATCTGTAGTTATAACATAGTTATGTCAGAAATATTTATTTTTCTGGTCAAAGCAAACTAAAACTGGGCATATTGCACATTAATCTTAAATTGATGTTTATTCATCAATTGAATTGAATGTTTGGTTTTATTTGAGTTGTACTAAATTGCCTTTAGTAGGAAAATATAAATAGCAATTTAAAGCTTTATTAGATAACTTTTATTACTTGCACTTCATTTCATATTTCAACCGTATGGCTTTAATCATTATGAAAAGCTGAGGGGTTTTGCTTTATAAACCACATTTAATAGTTAAGTTTATATTGCACAGTTTCTACTATGGCCCTGTTCAGAAGACACCTTAAACCACAGCTTTAACCACAGTGCTTAAGCCAAAAAGCCTTAGGCACCGTGGTTAAAGCTGTGGTTTATGGTGTCTTCCAAACAGGGCCAATGTTTCCTTACATAATTCAGCAAAACTATCAGCCTGGTACCCTCCAGATGTTTTCAGTTCCCATCAGCCCCAGCCAGCATGGCCAATGGTCAGGAATACTGGGGGTGCAGTCCAAGACATCTAAAGGACAACAGGTTGAGGAAGGCTGGTTTAGATATACAGGTTTCTTTCTATTAGAAATACCCACATATTAAGAGAACTCAAGGTATTACAACCACTTAAATACTAATTCTTAATGCAATTTTATATGCAGCTAAGGAAATAAAGCTAAATTTGGAGTGTTGTCCAAGCATTTAATCTTGGCCACAAAAACTCCAGCAAATGAGACTGGTTCTACCTGTGGAGCGGATGCTAAATTAGGGGGATAAGAGGAAAGGGCAAAATGCTGCTATCCGTGCCCAGCTCCCGATCTCGCAACAAAACCCAACAGTTCCTAAGTCCTTACATAATTTTCATAAATCCTTTCTTACTGATGTGTCTTTATTAGTCTTTTAATTTTATTTGTGTTTTATTGGATGTGTTTTTAATTTATTAACATTAATGTAATTATAATACATGGTTCTATATTTTATTCTTAGTTGCCTAGAGCTCTATTTTAGTGGAAAAGCAGGACAGAAATTGAATAAATAAATGAAATATATTATGGCAGGTCTGTTTTTGAGACTGTTTGAAATTTTGGGCTAGAAAAAGAGAGCAAGCACACACCTCTGCATTTTTTTATGGTGTGCGAATTACTTCTGTTCTCATGTTAACGGCTTCAATCTTGTACCACTTTTTCATTCTCAATCCATCTTCCAGGTGCAGATGGCCAAAATGTCAAGTGCCAATGCCTGTTTCTGTTTGCTCAGCTACTTATAATTAGAAGTCAGGTTTGCTTCTGCAAAGTTAGGGTGACCATATGAAAAGGAGGACAGGGCTCCTGTATCTTTAACAGTTGCATAGAAATGGGAATTTCAGCAGGTGTCATTTGTATATATGGAGAACCTGGTGAAATCCCCTCTTCATCACAACAGTTAAAGCTGCAGGAGCGATACTAGAGTGACCATATTTAAAAGAGCACCTGCAGCTTTAACTGTTGTGATGAAGAGGGGATTTCACCTGGTGAAATGGCTCTATTGATGAGATAGGGGCATAGGGGGTAAATCTCCAAACACATTCAAGAAAGGCTAGCAAAGCTATAGTGAAGAGATAACAAAGCACCTCTCGAAGTGTGTTTCAGTGGGGCCTATATTGTAAGGTAATTCATACCATTATGAGAAAGCTGTTGTGTTGTCAAGTGAAGCTCTCTAGACTTGTATTTTATTTACTCGCTTAACAGGCTTTGGAAGAGTGGTGGCTATTCCAAGCTACTGGAATAATAGAATAGTAGAGTTGGAAGGGGCCTACAAGGCCATCCTTATTGCAGGAATCCACCTTAAAGCATACCTGACAGATGATTGTCCAGCTGCCTCTTGACTGCCTCTAGTGTGGGAGAGCCCATGACCTCCCTAGGTAATTGGTTTCATTGTCATACTGCATGTGCAAGAAATGCTTTGGAAGTTTGAATATAGGGAGTAAAAGAAACAAGCTGAGTGTTGCAACTGGCAGAATTAGAGGAAGCTGAAAGGGTGTGTAGTTGCTTAACCTTTTGAGGAACTGATGATCCTTTGAAGACGACCACAGTAGCTGGGTGTCTACCCACCATGCCCTGCCTTTGGACATTTGTCAATGCACAAATCTTACAAAAACACCACCAGTCTTCAGTCCTCACAGGGGAACTGATCCTGTTAAAAAAAAAAAAAAAAAATGCTGCCCCTGAAGCTTCCTGTTACCCAGTAAGTGTAGTGTACATATTTCAGATGTTTCTATTAAGTTGAATCACGGGCTTGTGCACAAGCTAACTTGAATCAAAGGCCACAGGCCTCCGTCCTGGAAATATGTGCATAGAGCATGTACAGTATGCCTTTAGGGCTCTACAGGATAAGCTCATCTAATCTCTCCTTCTCCCTCACTCCCTCTCTCTCTCACACACACACATACACACCAAAATAGGAGTGATAGTCAAACTAGTATTCAGATTTCAAAAGGAGATTTATGTCATGAACACAGACACCATGAAGGTGGGGACTCTCAGAAAAAAATGAGTGCTTCTCCCTCCAGCTGCTTCTTTTTTGAACATGCCACATGAGGCTGCTTTTTGTCAGGCTCACTTTTGGTTTTAGTCTGGTGGTGGTATGTCATTTATAAACAACCTTTGAGAAGGTATTTGCTGGGTATATAATGGTAGGAAGGAATTGTTAAGCGATGAGCACCCTCTCACCTACTGGCTCTTCTTTTTCTCGCAATACTTGTGCATGGGAAGTACATAGCTGGAGATCCCACATCTCCCTCATAACATCTACTTCTAGCCCTAGTCCCTTTGCATCTGGTATTGGGGAACAGAGTTTCCAGACAGACAAAGATGCCTGGCATGCTTCTGAAGCATTTAAAAAGCTAGAGACAAACTATTCATTATTAGGTTGGCAGTTCTTCTATATCACATTTAAAACTTATCTGCCACTAGTGGATAATTCCTTAGAAAAATATATACTTTTTATATATGCACACTATCAGAACGGGATTTGCCATTTTCAATGGTGCAATGCTTGTGTGTGTGCTCTGAACTACTTTAAAGGAAGCAGATTAGGTAAGACTTAAGTTAAATATACTTTGCCTCTATACTGGTACTTGAACAAGATATACTGGTGCTTGTATAAGAAAGAGAAAAAAACCTCTGAATCTTTAAAAGTATATATTGTTTTTAGGGAATCTGTGTGAATGACTTGAATCAATCTTTATTAACTTAAACTGATTTTGTGTCTAGGGCAATAAATATATTCAGTTAGAGATTTTTTATTTTAAAAACAACACCAAATAGTGTCAAAACTACTTCTGATACTAGTAAAAAGCACAGTTGTTGAGAAGCTTCACTTCTGCATCTTCCCTCAAACATGTTTTAAAATATATGCAGAAGTTAAGCTGAACTATGCCTTGAATATAAACATCAATATTGCATGCAACGTATTTGAATCTCTCTCTCTCTCTCTCACACACACACACACACACACACACACACCCCTGTATAGGTGTGACAGTAAAATTGGTGTTCGGACTTCGAATAATGATATATGTCATGAATGTGAACACCAAGTTGTTTTCTGTACATTACCCCCACTTGCTTAGAACATGCATTGCTATACACACCTGAAAACTATTTCCTTGTTCAGGAGGTAAGCCCTTCAGAAACAATGAATCACTGAAATAATTTTGACTGGGCCCGAAAGGGACCTGTTCCTTTTGCAGCCCTGGGTCTAATTCTGACACTGTCACTTCGGCAGAGCATCTGCCAGGAGCAAGGTTATCCATCTACACTACTGCTTTAAAACGCTTTATAACAGTTTTGACAACTGTTGGGGGCCCAGGATACACTGCATATACAGTTTTCAAAACGTTTTCAAAGTGCTTTAAAGCAGTAGTGTAGTAGATCCCCCCTTCCCTAGGGTTCAAATTATGTAGCAGTACCACAGTATACTACTGTGAATGGGATCACGCCAAAACATAGCCATGAATATCAGTATTTAAGTGATATATGAAGAATCCACACCAAAACATATCAGTTTTTTGGTTCGTTTGTTTTTTGTAAAATTGCATGTTAGGGTCCAGTCTTGTCTAGGAAGAAAAAGAGCAAGTAGAGTCAATGGGAAAATAACTGGAGGCAATTCTTTGATTGAACCTAGTAGACAATGATGTGGAATTTAATCCCATGGGCTAAAAAATCCTTGGGTTTTTTTTGCCAACACAAACATTTTCAAGTGTGTCTTTTAAGTTTCACGCTACACTATGAACCTTAAGACCTTCCCATTTAGACAGGAAATGATCAACCATAGAAGCTGAACATGAAAAACAGTCAAGCTAAAAAAAATCATGGGAAAACTATCACTACATTGAGTGGTGGTGGGTTTTTTATTTTAATTTCATTTATATTTTTAGAATGCCCAGTAACAAAGATTCTCTGGGTGAATCCCATGATAAAGGAATAAAACTACACAATAAAAACATCAGCAATGGTCAGCACAAAACTGCAGTATAAATTATATAAAAGCACCCATTCCAGCACCCTATGAGCAAATCTCAACTATAAACTCTAGAATCTAAAATGCCTGGGAGAAAACAATGTCTTCACCAGGCACCAGAAAGATAACTGTGTGGACACTAGATGAGCTACTTTGCGGAGAGCATTTCATAAGCATGGTGCCACAACCGAGAAGTCTCTCGCTCTCACTCCCATATACCTAATTTAATTTGGCAGGTCACCCTGAGAAGAGCGTAAGGGTCTGTGTAGCTATATATGGGTGGCATTCTTTTAGATACTCTGGCCCCCAACATTTGGAATTGGGCCAGTCTAGGAGTATGTCTATCAGTTTTGGCAGGGAGACTACTGGGCAGTATGTTGACAGAATCCCTAACCAGTCCCAAATGCACAACACAAGATATAAATACTCAAAATTGGCACTGAGGCAGAAAGGAAGCCCGGAAAGAAAGATGGACCTATAGACCCAGCAACCCCGTACCTCCATTAGTCTATGCTGATACAATGCCACATACTCTTGCATTTTTAACCCCAAAGAATCAACAAATACTAAATGGAAAAAAATAAGAATAGAAGGAGGCATATACTATTGACAGTATGGTATATATTGGCTTTCCCCAACCTGGTATCCTCCAGATGATTTGGACTGCAGATCCCAGAATTCCTGATCATTGGCCATGCTGGGAGATGAATTATGGGAGATGAATTCCAAAATATTTGCAGGGCAGCAGGTTGTAGAAGGCTGGATATATGAGCAGAACGTTATGATAATTCACTTAAATCAATTGTATTGCTATGAGTTTCAAAATTACCAAGACCTCTGGGTCAGTGGATATTTTTATGTTGATATATTAGATATACTCAAAGCAGCTTACAGCTAAAATCAACAATCAGTAAAATAATAATGAAAGCCCTAAAACACATGCCACTGAAAACCCTAGGACATAAAAGCAGCACATCACACTGCTCAAAAGTTTAAATGCCTATCACCTCAGCTACTGACCACCCACCTGCAGATACTCTTTCCTCAGACCATCCCTAGCCTAAACTGGAACTGTAAGACTGTATCAAAGCAGCAATGTGTACACTATTTCAGAGACATGCTGTAAGTAGGACTCCCTGCTCTATGTACTCAGAAGCATATTGCAGTGCAATCTTAGGCTCATCAACACCAAGCAGGATATTCCACTATGAAAGCAGTATGAAAGTGGTATATAAAAGGCAGGAGCCACATTACTGCTTTGTAATGGTATTGAAGTGCGCTGACAACTGTTGGGGCCCATTGACACATACCATATACTGCTTTCATAGTGTTATACCCTGTTTGGTGTAGATGTGTCATGGGCCCCAACAGTTATCCGTGCACTTCAGTGCCACTATAAAGCAGTAGTGTAGATCCTGCAGTGCACTTCAATACCGCTGTAAAGCAGTACTGTGGCTCCTGCCTTTTATATACTGCTTTCATACCATTTTCATAGTGGAATATCCTACTTGGTGTAGATGAGCCCTTAGTAACTTAGTGAACTTACCCCAATATGTCTATTGAAATGTCTGTTAAAACTTTTCTATTATTACTATCAGTAGCAGCAGCAGCTACATGTTAACCTTTAAGATCAGCAATAGAGGCCCTTCTGATTTGCCCCTGTTAGGTGGGGCTCCAACATTGCAGGCTTTTAAGAAGACCTTGCAAATACTTTATTTTACTCTGGCCTCCTCTGTGATTGCTTTTGTTGCTCTCTTTATTGATGTTTTGTTGTGTTGGTTTCATTACTGGTTTTATTGCATTCTTACTAGTTTTGTTGTGTTTTTATCATTCGTAATATCATACTGGTTTTATAATGTTTTATTTCTGCATGCAGCCTTAGGAGGGCTTCTGTCCTGAAGGGTGGCCAAGAAATGTTTTACATAAATAAACCTTGCTGAAATTAATTGCAATTCCAACATTTTGAAAGACGTGCATTTTTCTTCTTAATAGTACAAGCATATTTAAAAGGAAAGTTCTATGTTTCTGGATATACAGGCCAAATACAATGTGAACAAGATAAAATACTACACAGAAAAATTGATTTAATTGGTAATCCAATTCAACTTACCTGTTAATAATTTTCTAAATAGGAACTAGCTGTTTATCAGTTAATGCTTGTCCATTAAAGTATTATCTTGCCATGTTGCTTCTAAGGGGAGTTGAGAATATGGGAAGGAGTGGAAGGAGAACGATGTTTCCTCTGTATTTCCTAAATATTCATAGTTTGGGGGCATGGCATGAGAGCTTATTAAAGGGAATACTGGAGAAACTAGTATGCCCAAATTCAGTGTATGTATTATATTTTTTGTTTTCTAGGATATACTTTATTATGCTGACAGTTTTCAATGGTGAACATTCACATCGTGCACTGTCTCTGATGCCTTCAGGTTAAAAGGCAACTTGTAATTTTGTAAAGCAAAACATTCCCCTTTTGAAATCTCTTGCACTTTATTTTGAATTCCTGGGGGCATGCTGGGAGTTGTAGGATCTTTTTCAGTTGAAACATGCATAGGATTATGTTTTTAGAGACATTTAAACAGCAGTTTGTGCAAAGTTGTGGGCAGAGCTAGCATCAGGGGTAGGTATTGTTGGGCACCTGCCTAGGCCCATACCCCAGCAAGGGGGCCCACTGCCCACCCTGGAGTACTCTGGCCCTGCTGCTTCTCTTCCTTGCTATTATTGCTTGTTCACCTGCCTTCTTTGAATGTGAAAACAGTGACTAGAGTGAGGAAATAGAGCAGTATCCTCCCTTTCTGTCTGGGCATCTTTTGCTCAGACTGGGGTGGGGTGGGGACTGAATGACAGAGGTAACAGCAAGCAGGGAGAGGGACTACTCAGGGAGAGCAAGCTCTGAGAGCTTCTCACTAAAGGCCATGCAAAACCTGGAGCCAGCGCCAATTATGGGAGCAACTTACTATATAAAGAAAGCTACTTTTAATGTTTACTATTTTTAAATGTTGTAAACCGCCCAGAGAGCTTCGGCTGTGGGGCGGTATATAAATGTAATTAAATAAATAAATAAATAAATATCAGGGTGTGTGTGATTGTATGCAACTTTATGGCCTCTGGTTTAACATAGTGGCAAAAGGGTATAAGGGATGTACTCAAGTACATTGTGTCATTGCAATATTATACACGTCTGTTCAGAACTCAGCTCTACTGAATTCAATGGGACTTAATACCAGATAGGTATGGATAGCATTGCAACTGAAGGGGCTATTCACACATAACAACAATCCACTGATTTAAAAACCATGTGCCTGCACCACATCCATCTCTTCTACTTCAGTGCACATCCCTTTGTAGGCTGTGGAATATGATGTCTGAATCTGGACTGCTGAGTCCCTAACCCAACAACAAACCATGAGTTAACCACAGAGGTGTTTAGCCTCAGACATCATACTCAGATTTTTAAACTGATGGGTTATCATTACGTGATAACCAGGTGACAGTGTCTGTGTTGGTCATTATAGACGTCTTTGGTCTCTCTACTACCAAACAGTCTGTGTTTGGTCTGTGCATTTGCAATATCTGATAGGCTTTCCATATGGATTAGATGTGCATCTATTAAAGGACACCTCTTGGCATTTCAGCAGAATCCACATGAACACTGCAATGTGGACAAATCTCTGCATTGGATTCCCAGGCAAAGGTCTGCTCCCCCCTTACTGGATTGGGATGGTGGTGCCTTTTATAAAAGGCTTTTTATTTTTATGTAGAAATTATAAAATATAAATGAATGGTTCACTTTTTAAGCATGCCACCTCCCTTGAAATGGAATATGAGGATGGTAAATAACCTTATTTTAAGTATATATTTTCTTTTATTGTATCCTTCATACTGCAGCCAACTTTGTTGTCATTTTATGCATATCACTACTGAATTATCTGTCAATTTAGCGTCAATATGAGTTCCAAAAATGTCATTTTTATCTAGAGAAAAAATTATCCTGTATGATCCTTCTTATAATAGTCCTTGACCAGAATCCAGAGAATCCTGGTCAATATTTCCACAAGCTCAAAGGAATTTGGGGTTGCGTTTTTTTAATCCACAGAATACTCCACACACCCAAAAGATGCACTGCAAACCACTTTAAAAACAATAACTGTAAGATCCATCACACACACACACACAGCCCCCAAAAGGTAGCTAAACCAGTTTACTTTTTGAATATAGATTTGCCCTTTAAACTGCCAATTAATTTCCTATTATTTTGCCTGGGGACTTATCCAATGGTCTGTAGCGTAAACTATTCACAGATGACATTCAGGCCCCATTCACCACTAGCTATACTAGTGGTCCGAGGATAGGAGAAAGGATCACACATTCACATTAGAATTAGCGATGGGGCAAATTTGTAACTGTGGTATTTAGATGGACCTTTAATATTTTGAACTGAGTCTAGATCCTTTTAAATACAGGGCCTTGTCAAAAAGCCGCCCCTCCCTGCCAGCCTCCTCTCCCCTCCCCTCCCCTGAAACCCCTTTGAATGTGGGGACAGTGCAAATAGTATGCACTGAGAAAGAGATGGGAGATACCTTGCTGGCCTCTCCTTATGTGAAAATGATGCCCCTGAATATGCTCAGGAGTGCCATTTCCTGCCTGGGAGCATGGGATTTATTTTCCTCTCTCTTTCCCGATCTAAATTGGAAGGCAGAGGAAACACCAGTCCTGGGTCCCTAGTGGAAATGATGACCGGGGAGTACAGGATATATATTTTCCTGTTTCCTAATTCAGTTTGAGAGCCAGTCAAACTACTAATCTCATGGTCATTGGCAGCAAACGATGAAATTCCCATTAGGAAGTGACCAATAATGCAAGCAGTCCTCCCTGTTGGCCGATACTCCTGTCCCTTCTTCAAAATAAGGATTTGTTTGCTTTTGCTTGGGAAGGGAGTGGGAGGAACTGGCAGGGGAGGGGAGTTGTATTCTTTCTTTTTAGTGTTAATGAAATCTTGAGAAATAAATTAAGGTGAAATTACTCTTTACAAATTAAGAGATGGATGTAAAGACATATCCTCAAACGGAGCCTGGATGAGGATTGCTGTATCCTTTGGCTGAATTCTTCACCCCATCAATCCATATCCCATCAGTATTTACTCTGGGTTGTGCACAGGGTATTATGAATCACGCACATCCAACTTGATGGATTCAGGTATCCAACTAGGAGGAATCTACATGCACAGCTGTATGTTGTGTATGCAAAGGGATTCATGCACAGGGACCTCTTTCTCAGTAGAGGTCTACATTTCTAGAATGGGGTGACATTTTTTAGTCACCTGCACTACGTAATATTTGAGGAAGTACTTTGCTAGAAGATGGATCATTAGACCAAAATTGAGAATGGAGAAATAATTTGGGCAGTATTAATTTTTATGTATGATGATGCTTAATGATATAGGTACTTGTGAGATGTGAAATGAATCCATCTGCATAGTTATGAGGACAGTAAGTTATTCTATGCAGGTAATTTTCCTTTTCATGAGTAAGTACATCATTACACCACATCGGTATTTCTGTTTGTTTTATTGTTAAACAGAATGTACTCTTTACATATAACTAGGAACAGAAAATAAAAGTACATAAAAAACTGTACTGGATTTCTGCCACATTAAAATCAGAAGCACAAGAGGGGGGTATCTTTTTGCTATATAATTGTCCATTACATAAGAAATGTATTAAGTCAAGTAGAAAATTAACAACTAAACGACATATGGACACAGCTGGAATTTCTTAAGGGGAGTTGTAGATAACATTAATAGCTCTGGAGCCATTACATAAAAATATTTTTTAAAAATGCTAAGCTGGAAACAAGTGTGCTTTTTCTACCTCTTCACCTAGGTAGTTTTCTAACAGCCCAAACCATTAAAACGAATTAATACTACATCAAGGTTTTCAAGGAAACCAAAGTTTGTGGGGGGGGGGGGAGATGGTTAAACTTCCAATTCAGACTTGAGAAATTTGAATTATGCAGTACCCCACAAGCTTCATTCACTATTACTTTTGTTTTTAACAAATACCAAGGTATTAAGATACTGTTGCTTTTTTATAGTATGCATTCCACAGGGCTCTTACTGTGTTGATTGTGTGTATATTATGCTAATTCACTAGTGAATCTCTCTCGCACACACACATGTTCATGTAGTAAAAAAGAATATTTGTTTATAATACACACACACACAAATGAAGAAGGTAATCTTAAGGCTGAAATCAATGCAATTCTCTCTGTAAGGTTCTGGATCCCTGACTCTACTCTTTCTCCCTTACTGTTCTTTCTTCCTGGAATTCTTTCCCAAAATATCTTTGTGATATTGCCTCTTTCTTACTTGAAATTCCACCTTTGTTCACTTTTCCATGAAATCCACCTACATACATTCAACTGAGCAGAATGCATACTCTTCACCTGTTAACTTTGCCTCCCCCCATAAGCCCCAACTCCAGCATCAAAGTTTATACTGTAACTTCCTTGGGACAGGGACTTGTCTTTTTGCCATGTACCTTTTCAGTGCTGCTGTAAGCCCTGAGTGTAAGTCAGTGTAAGTCCCCTGGGCTCACTTGATTTATTTTTCAATAAACATGAGTAGGGTCAGGTTTTATAGTGTGGGCTGTATACAAACCACAATCCCCTTAAACTACTTGTCTAGAAAAATTCTCACATAAATAGAACTTTTTTTTTAACATGATATAGCATTTGTGGTGGGAGAACATCGTTAATTTTGGAAGGATATTCATGTAGATCTGTCCTTTTACACACTGCATGAAAAAGGAATATATTTCTATAGCTGTTTCTGATCTTGAAGGTGGGAAACCGTATACTTTCAGTAGTCCCACAACCTATCCTGAAACATATACTTCTCTATTATCACAGTACTGGTTGTGTTTCAGGGGTATAGTTTTGCATTTTCTAGGGTCCTGGCAGTGGTAACCTTGCCCAACCTCCAAGATGAGCACCTTTCCGACTGTACCTATCATAAGGTGCCTGCAGTTGCCACCTGTCATAGAAGCCATTTGCATTTTCCCTGTGTTTGGAAACCACTGTATTAGGTAACAAGCCAATCCGAAAAAATCACACACACACAAGGCACCCCCCTTCACTAGGCATGCATATGTTTATATTATTTTTTTTTAAAAAACAAAAATAATAACAACACTCCACTCTCTGAAGAGCAAAGTTAACATGACTTCAGGTCCCGTAGGAGCATCTAGCCCTTAAATGCGGTCAGGGCCTTTATCATTAAGCAGAGGCGCGGGCAGAGCCAGCTCTTTTTCTAGGAAAGGGAGGGGCTGGCTCAACGGCACGCGCTCTCGCCCCGCTCTAAACACCAGCCGGGCTATAAACACCGCACCGAGCGCACTTTAAGCCGGGCGGCGGGGCAGGCCGAGGAGGAAGGTGCTGCTGCTCCGTTGCCGCCGCCCCTGAGGGCCTTTGGCAGCCAAGAGTTTGGCAGGCGACGGCCGGCGGACTGCTTCGCCAAGCGCTACAAACTCTGTGGGGGCTTTCCGGAGTTCAGCCTTGAATCCGAGGCGAGAAAGGCGCCACCTAGGCGTTACCGCCGCTTCCCTAAGGTCTTCGCAATCGGCGTTTGGCGAGCGCCGGGGAAGTTTGCTTTTGCCCAACTCTCTCCGAGCTCGGCATGAGCCTTCCTCTCAGCGCCCTGAAGCGGGAGGCGGGCTCCTCTTAGGGGCCTCTGCGGGCAGAGAGACCCACGCGCCCTAATCTTGCCGAGGGGCGCCTTGCGCGCTTTGTCCCGTGCAGTACAGGCTGCCCAGCCCTATGGAGAACCCCGTGAGCAGTGGGAGCAGCGCCGCAGCGCCCGGCGAGCAACAGGAAGTTAGCGGGGACTCCGAGCCGCTCAGCCCTCCCAACGGCACCGAGGCACCCGCGGGCTCCGAGGCAGCCGCCGGCGGGGAGGCGGCGGCCAACGGCCCAGTCTTGCGCCAGCGTTCGCTGCGGGCCGTGTATGTGCTCAATGATAATCCCAAAGGCGGCTCGGGGGCGCGGAGCCCTGAAGCCGGGGCGCTGCTGTGCCTGGTGCGCGCTTGCGAGGCCGAAGGAGCCCAGCTCACCACGGTCAACTTTGGCGAGTTGGATTTTGGCGAGACGGCCGTGCTGGACACTTTCTACGACGCGGGTGAGTGCCGAGAGGCGGGGAGCTCTGGGCACGAGCGAGCGGCGAGAGCGTCCCTCCTCAGCCGCCGGTGCCTGGAAAGCCGCCGGAAGTTTTGTTGCAGGTGTGGCTGAGCCGCGGGAAGTGTTGGAAGCGCTTCCAACAACAAGCCCCTTGCGCGCGCCTGGGCGTTGACGATACGAGGCAGCTCACAAGCAGGCTCCTTACCCCTAGATATGGAATACCTACCTAGGGTAAACCCTTAGATATGGAATACCACGAAGGTAAAACATCTAGGGGTGAGTAACAGGTTGGCGGAAAGCCTAGGTTCCTCTTCTCTCACTGCTACCTCTGTATTCCAGTAGTCTTCCCCATTGCTGAAGTTGGTTACTTGTTCCCAGCTCCTTATTTGCACAAAAGTTCAAAACAACTCAGTGAGTAAACTGAATAAGGACCTGAAGTATAATAAACCCCTGAACACCCAAACCTTTGGACCATATATCTCAGTGACTGGGGGGCTGTTCCCTTCAAGGAAATGAATAAGGGCACAATCCTATACATATGTGGCTTTTTTCATTCCCTCCCATAGGTAGGGTTGTTTTCTGACTAAACATCCATAAATTGAGCCCTAATTCTCTCCAATCTAATTGGACATTTTTGCGTAATGCATATTATAGCATGATAACCTCTCTCAGTGCAGTTTGGCAGCAATGAATACAGTCACTAGGTCTGTTTAGGGTGAATTCAGACAGACAGCTTCTCTCACTACCAATGAAAAGCATCTTCCCTTGCTCAGTGGATTTTATGGTGGTAAGAAAACGATGGAAGAAGCAGTGTGAAAACATGGGAGGGTTGCAAATGGTAGGCATCATTTTGACCCCCATAAAATTCTGTGTTTGAGATGTTGGCAATTTCATAAGAAAAGCTTTGTCTGGAAGCACCCTTACTACATGTCTAACTTGTAGCTGCCCCAGTGGGGAAAATGCATTCTGAAAATATACGGAGGCATTTCTGTATTATTTATTCACATCTTCCAGGGCTGAGTTAGAATATTGAAAACAAGTCACATGCCTGAATCTTGATTCAAATTAAACTCAGAGGAAAGTACTGAATAAGAAGAAAGGGAGCAAAGGTGAGCTATGATTGGCTTTCTTTGGGCAGTGCAAAATTTTTCAACCTTGGTTCACAGTTTTATATGAAAGAAATGATAGCAACTTCACTGGATGAAGATAGATGAGATAAGAATTGTATTTTGTACAGCTGAAGTGCCTGTTGTCTGAGATCGTCAGGGATCTCTCAGTCCCACCACCAACATAGGCATGCCTGATGGGAACATGTTAGGGGGCCTTCTCGGTGGTTGCCCTGGGGCTCTGGAACTCTTTTCCCAGGGAAGCTAAATGGGCTCCCTCCCGGGTGAGCTTCCGAGGCAGGCTAAAACTTTTTTTGTTCCAGCTGGCCTTTGGGGAGTAGTATGGACCTCGGTTAATACACTGTTTATATGTTGGATTTTTAAAGTTATTCATATTTTAAATGTTTTAAAATATTTTAATATCGTAGCATGTTTAATTATATTTTTAATTTTTGTATATCTCTTTTTGTTTTAACTGTACATGTTTTAATTTGTAAAGCCGCCTTGAATCCCAATATTGGGAAAAAGCCGGGATATTATTAATAATAATAATAATAATAATAAAAGTTTATTATAAGCAATCAAATCACATTGCTAAGAGTTGGTTAAAAGCAAACGTTTTGTGCTGCCATATTTAAAGTGTCCTTCCCTTCAAAAAAAGTATGTACAGTGCAATTGCATACATATCTACTCAGAAGTAAATACCAGGCCCAGCATCAGCAACTGGCAAAGTGAGGCTGAGAGTGGTGCGCTCATTCAACTGCATTTCACCACCAACCCTTATGTAACTAAGGCTGTGCTCATTGAAGACAGTGGGATTTACTTCTGAGTAAATACTTATAAGGTAGTGCTGAAAGCCCAAAAGGGGAAGAAAAAATTACCAGTGAAAATGGATAATGACAGAACTCTTTATGTGAGATCAGGACATTCATCAAATCTGTAGTCAATACTTTGCCCAATTTCATATATGAAAAGATGCACCATTCATAATTCTTCATGCTTGCAAAAAAAAGATAAGCATGTGAAATACTTGGCATTTAAATTATGAAAGAAATTGAGCCCCAAATCCAAGTATTTAATAGAACATAATTGCTCTCCAGTGCTGTCCCAGTGTTAGGTCTTTTCACCCTCCTAGGACTGTCCCATATTTTTAAATAATATCTATAAAACCACATAGCAGGCTTTATTGTCCACACTGACTGGAAATGGCTCTTTAGGGTTTTAGGCAGGAATCTTTCTCAGCGCTTCCTGGGAATGCTAAGGACTGAACCTGGTATGTCTTGCATGCAAAACATGTACTTCTTTTAAGTGAACAACAGCTTATCTGTTCAGGTAACTGTTGTGGCAAAATAGGAATGCAGCTCTAGCTATAATATTGTTAAAATTTAGTTATTCAAAATATTATATTCAAAATACACAAACAGTTGTACAATAACATTAGATAGTACAAAAACAAAACCAACAATCCAAATACAATAAGAGAAAGATAACAGTGGTAGCAATAATATGAAAACAGACCAAGTATCCCTCCAGGGAAAGCTCTCTCAAACAGCTATGTTTTAATAAAAGTATAAGTATGTTGTAAGGTAGGCTTCCCTGGGACAGAGTTCCCAAGTGTCTGGGTGTCTACTGAAAAGGCCTTGCTCCTAGCAAGTGCTTCTTGCTGACTTGTACACATCATTTATTTGAATTCTGGCAGTGTAGAGCATTGTAGAGAAATAATGGAAAATTAAACTTTTAAGCTGCTAACAAGAGAGTTTAGTTTTAATGTTAATGGGACACAAGGTAGCTGTCCAGCAATCAAATAATGAATTAGTATTAATCTTGTAAGCAAAGGCTTGAGTGTATCTCATCTTGTTCTACAGTAACAACATCCCATAACATAGAATTTACCTTCTGAACTCCCATTTTACTAGGGTCATGTTTCATTACTAATATATGCTTGGACTCATTTTTTTTCCAAGATGGGGCAGGAATGTGTGAAGAGAACTGAGGCAACAAGGCAATGAAATGGATGACAACAGAATTGTCTAAAGGCCATTCCATGTATAATGTGGCAGTAGAGTCAGATCAAGCGTATATTTGACAGAGAGTTACAGCCAAATTTTGATGAATGTACTTCAGGATGTATGTGTCTTTCATTACATTTGTATGGGTACACTAACAGGGGCTCTGAATCTAATTGAAGCTGTGTTACTGGTGGAGGGTGTATTTAACTGTTTCTCCTCTCACCATTTCCTCAGTTTAAATCATTATTTGAAGCTGCCATTAGCCCTGTAGGATAACAAACAACAACCAAGTGCCTCAGCAACTTGGAACCCAGATTAGAGACAAACACTTGAAAACTAGATATTAAAACTGTGTCCAGATCTACACCAAGCAGGATACAACACTATGAAAGCGGTTTGAAAATGGTATATGGAATGTGTCATGGGCCCTAACAGTTGTCAGTGCAACTTCAATACTGTTATAAAGCAGTAGTGTAGATCCTGCCACTGTATTGAAGTTTTTAAACTAAGACCTATGAAGAAAAGCACAGATCCTTTTATTATACAAAACAACAACAACAACAACAACGTAATATAACTATAACAACAAAAATGGTCATTAACTCCCAAAAATTTGCTGGAGTGAATCAAGGGCAAATAGACAGAGGCCTGGTTAAAATATAGTTTTCTTAGACGGATTTACCATGCTGTATTGGCTCAAGAATTAGGTGTTTATATGCTTCCACCTCTCTTCTCATCTTCCTTTATTGTTCCTAGCTTTGGTGTTGGCATTGGGTCTGTTCAGACACCACACTAAACCATGGTTAGGTTGCTAGCCCTTTTGCAGCAAATGGTTAGTAAGCATACTTAAACCATGGTTATGTAGCCACCATGGTTAAGAATGGTTCACACAACATGCTAAATCATATTTAGCTCAAAATGCTTAACCATTGTGGCTTAGCGTGTTGTCTGAACAGGGTCATTGTGACTTGTTTAAACCAGAGTTTCCTCTTACATCTGAACTATTAAATTGTGTTTTAAACCTTGCTTACTAACCAGAATATGAAACCAGGATCCATTGCGGTTTCCTAGGTAGTAAATAAAGATGAAACCACAGTAAGCAAAGATAAAAACTATGAGCCTGAGATTGCTTTATCTGAACCAGGTCAGAAGTTGGAAGTGTTGGATATTTTGCCAGCACCAAAGGTAAATTTAAGAATTATGGTGCAATCCTATGGAGATAGTTGTCAGCTTCTGTGCTCTGGCTGCTAGACAGGAGATTTTGCCTGTCTAGCTAGGGAGCTTTGGGCTGGGGAGGGAGGAGCTGCATGGTCCATAGGAAGCCATGTAAAGCAACTTCCATGGTCTCCTCCCCTTCCCTGAGTGCGGAGACATAGATGGCTATGAGGAGGGGGGTGGAGGGGAGCACTGTTTCTGGGAACTGAGTTTCCCAGAAACAAAACAATCCTGTTATCTAGACAGTGTTTGGATGACCATAGGATTTCATCCTTAAGGGCTGGTAAGAGCTATATCAATGTAGGCTCCTGGTCTTACTGTGGTTGGTTGGTAGCATATCACAGGTCCAAGCACTCGGGCTTTTGACTGAGAGGTCCCAGAGCCTTGTGATTCAACAGTCATGTTGGCATCCCAGTGGGCTCTTGCTCTTCGTCACTTGCCATCTATGTGTTGCTCCCTTTGCCCAAGGCACGTTGTGGTTTGAAAGGGGGCTGGTATTATGGTTGAAAAATGATTTTTCCACCTTTTGTGTGTGCAGTTCAACCATAATTCATGAACCATCGAAGGTTTTGCCAATGATTTTTATTGAAATGTGATCTTTAGTAGGGAGATGCTGTTGGATTTCATTCATCAGTTCTATAGATGACAAAGATACTTGACTTGATTTAGCTATGTTTATAAGTCTCTTGCCAAACAAAAATTTCTACTATGACATATTTGACCTAAATGTGGTAGATATCCTATAAACTTGAAATATTTCCTTACATCCTGTTTGATCTCTTCAGGTACAATACCCATCCCACTAACATTTATAGAATGTTATAGAATCTATAAATGTTATAGAATGTTATGTTCTCTATAGACTTTTTATCGAAAGGAATATAGCTGATATTTTTTGGAGCAAATAGTGAAGTTGCTTTTAAACTGTGCTGTAATTATATAATTATTGGAACAAATTGTTTTGGAAGTGGATAAAATTCATTTGATACTTAAACATAGAAAATAAGCAGCATTGCTATTTTTGGCCAGTGATGAGTGTTCCAGATAGAATTATGATAGATGTAGTGTTTGGATATAATTGTAACTCAACACCATAGTCTTGGTATATATTTAGGAGAAGCAGTGTTACTTCAAGCTACTCAATTCACAACATTCTGCCTTCGCAGAAAAATCATATACATTGCTTGATCATCATGGTCAGTTCTGTTAAGTTTAACTAAAACTTACTGTGCTAATAAACATTATGATGGGAACAACTGTTGTGACTCGATTATAATATTTTGCATAATCACCATTTGTGTATATGTTCATCAGCAATTAGTATTTAAGTTGTTTTCTGAATTAATTTTTTGTTGCTGGTGGTTTTATTTATTTATTCTGTTTTGATTTTTCACTTGTTCTAATTTTTTATGGCTTTAAATGTCAATTATTGGGTGGTATACAAATACTGTTAATAAAGAAATAAAATAAATTTTGCACAAATTAGGTTTTTGGCTTGGTCATATTTATAATTAATTTTATGTTCAGAAGAAGTGGGTTGCGATCAAAGGAAGTCCCAATGATTTCAATAGGTTTAAGTATGACTAAATGTGGATCTAACCCAGTATATTTCTGAATACCAATTGCTGGGAGCAAACAGATGGACAGGGTCTTGTTTTCATGCCCTATTTATAGACTTCCCATGAACATCAGGCTGGGCACTGTTAGAAATGGTATTCTGGGTTAGATTTATCTTTGTTCTGCTTCATTAGGTGTCATCTTATAAACATAAGCCAATCTACTGAGTTTGTGACTGAGTTAAATTTTCTACCTCACATAGCTGTATGCTATGCCAATTCTTCAAAATTTGAGTGATAAAATTATGACATAACTAGGCATTAAGGGCTTATGTGAGAAATACCAATGTTTCAATTAGATAATGTAATGATATTTGGGGTTGGTCTGGCTGACTGCAGATTCCCTTCCAACTCTGATTCTTGACTCTAAGTTTTCTGTGCATGTCCTAATCAGTGAGCCAATTAGGACATCATTGTGGCAATTCCTGGGTTGTTCAACCCAGGAATTGCTGAAGATGAATTCTGTGCATGAGCCACTTCCAATTTCAATCAACAACCCGGCAATTGGTGCTCTGGGTTGTTATGTGAAGTCTGAACCCCAAAACCAAGGACCTCATTCCAGTAACACTTGCAGTAACACTTGTTCTCGCCCCTCAGAGAATTAGGGTACAGAGGGCATAACACTATTATTTGATTATTTATTTGTATATACATTACAACATAGGATGCCATGTGGTGCTGACTCTGAGTAAGAGCATTGGTCCGTCTAGCCCTGTACTGATTACTCCATCTGACAGCAGCTCTCCATCTTTTTAGGCAGAGCTCTTTGCCAGCCTTGCTTGCTGATCTTCTTTTCATTAAAGATGCCATTAAAGATGAACCGGGGGTCTCCTGCCTCCAAAGCATGTGCTATACTTCTGAGATGTGGTCCCTCCCATTAATTAGAAATCAATGGAGTTACTATATGGTCTTCATATGTCACCTAATATGAACATCTGTTTGACTAGTGAGATGATTTTTGTTTAGTAATGAATTGTAAGATGAAAAGGGGAAAAAAAAACTTGTTTCAATAAATTATGGGTCATCAATTGCATTGCATTGTGACCAAATTGTGAACACATTGTATAAATGCTTTCATCAGGAAGACTATTTTGATTTCACGGCATTGTGCTTCCTGAGTTTGCACATGCATAAACTCTACAAAGGCTTCAATGATTTAAGAGCTATTTTCCTTAAACTGAAAATTATTTGAATCTTGTTTGCTGTTAGGACTAACCCCAAATAGGAGTTTTTCATGTATGTTCTTATTCTCTACAAGAAGCACTCCTCGTTTGGCGTTATTTTTTGGTGGGCCTGCAAATAGTGGTGAAGGTGTTTGCCTATGCAGAATGAGCATAGGAAGTGGTGCCCTCATTCTGAGTTGGTTTTATGCCATTGCTCGGTTTGGCTGCTTGACATCACAATGTGATTTTGCTAGCTAAGTGATCTCCAACTGACCAGATTCATATACCTTGCAAGAAGATACTGTATTTAAAGAATGGTCTTGAAGCCGCTGTTGACAAAGGCAGAGAAGAGGTGTTAAAAATAACTGTTTGGGAGGGAATATTAAGGAGGGGAACTTTCTTGTTTAAAGTGCTTATGAACATTTTAGCACACACTTATGGGTTGTTTTACATTTTCTTAGAACCTGTTTGAGATTATTTTAAAAAAATACTTTAAAATAGCTACTGATTTTATTTATTTATTTGTTTATTTATGTTAATATCAGCACTTTGAATCAGGCCTAGAAATGGACTTGCTGCCAGTGCAGGTGGAAAAGTATTGGAGTAATACTTTTAACAATTTCTCTGCCCTATTTTGGACCAGCTGAAGTTTCTGGACAGCCCCCAGGTATAAGGCATTGCAGTAATCCAGATGAGAAATTGCCATGGCATGGATAATTGTAGCTAGGCTATCTCTGTTCAGATAAGGACGTAGTTGGTACTTATCTAAGCTGATAAGAAGATGTTCTATATCACCAAGCCCACCTGTGTCTCTAGTGACATGCTGGATCCAAGAGCAACCTGATCCTTTAGGGGGAGTGCAATCCCTTCCAGAACAAGTTGAACATCATTTAGCTGGCCAGACAAACCACCCACTAACAGTACATCCATCTTGTCTAGATTGAGTCTCAGTTTACTGGGCATCTCCAGTCAATTACCGTGGCCAGGCACTGATTCAGAACAGTCACAGCCTTTCTTGGATTTGATGAAAAGTGGGGAATAGAGGTGGGTAACTTGTGGCCCTCCAGATATTTTGGTCTACCATAATCCCTCACCCTTGCCTATGCTAGCTAGGACTGATGGGAGTTGTAGGCCCAAACATCTGGGACTACAAGTTGCCCATCCCCGACTAGCATTTTTAACATTGTTTTTTTAAAAAGTTGCATCGGTTTCCTCCTAGCTTTATCAAAATGTTTTCTTGCAGATGTTGCAGTCGTGGATATGAGTGATTTTTCCAGACAGCCATCCTTATTCTACCATCTTGGAGTACGTGAAAGCTTTGACATGGCCAATAATGTTATACTCTACCACGATACTGATGCTGATACCGCTCAGTCACTGAAGGTATGGCGCCATTTATTATGTTAAAGAGATGATCATACATCGGTGTGAATAACTGTACTTGCCTTGGGCTGTTCTCATGCATTGCAATAAAGATATGAAAAGGTGTATTGACAAAATAAATTCTGGGATTAAAAATACCCTTTCAGTTTAAGAGATGAGTTAAAGTTTGTATGAATCTATTCTGGCACAGAAGGTATAGAATTGTAATTTCCACCATGTGTCCTATAACTACTAGCTTATACCATTTTCTCCAATCCAAATAAAAACATTTAAGAAAAGCAAGGGATCAGTGTGCAATTACAGTGCGCACTAGGGCTGGTGGGGCAGAGCCACTGTAGGCAGAGCCAAGCAGATCTAGGCCTTTGCTAGACCATGGGTTAGCCTGGGATAAACCCCGGGCTCGCCCCTGTGCGTCCAGATGATGCACAGGGGATCCCGGGCTCAGGCAGGGGTCACCCTTCCCTGGCCCCAGGATAATGGGCACCACTTTTGGCACAGTATTTCCCACAGTCTTGGGCTGAGCTTGAGACCGCGAGCGTGTAGCCCGTTCCGCCGCTTTTCCTGGCTACTGCAATTACTCGCGAGTAGCCAGGAAAAGCGGTGGATGGGGCGCTGCGGCCATCAGGGCAGGGTGGGGAGATTGGGGTGGGGGGGAGATCGGGGAGAACAATTTCTTTTAAAAAAATACTTACCTAAGTGCACGAGTGTTCATGCGCATCCGGCCCTTTAATTGAAAAAAAAATGGCAGACGCAATGGGGCTTTCCTTTAGCCTGTTGCGTGTGACGTGTGGATTGGAGTGACAGCCCGCGGTAGCTGCACCGTGGTCTCGCCCCTCCTCCTGCACGGATTACCAGGTAGGTCTAGCAAAGGCCCTAATTCATTTAGAACATATTTACTGCTTGAGTTAAGACAGGAACCTGAACATACAATTTCCATGCTTTTTGGTTTGTAAGTGGATTGGCAAGAGCCTTAATTTTTCTCAAAAATGGAAGAATTTCCCCTGTTTTTGAAAGGAAAATGGAATTGTGCTTTCTGTAGAGAATGGCTGTTATTGGGCAAATTAAAACACACACACACACACACAGAGAGAGAGCAGGGCCTTCTCAGTGGTGGCCCCACAGTTGTGGAACTCCCTTGTGAAAGAATTGTGCTTAGCCCTTACAGTACAGGCTTTCAAATGGAACTTCAAAATTGTCTCTTCCAGACTGCCTTTCCCTGAGAGGGTTTTTTGTGCAGCTGGATTGATGAGCTGTTTATTTTATTTTGGAATCCTTATGGAATCATCTAGTTCAGCCTTCCCCAATCTGGCTGCCTGGAGGATGCTGTGAGTTGTCATTTAACACATCTGGAGGTCACCAGGTTGGAGAAAGTTAGTCTAGATCTATTCAGATGTTGTCTCATTTTGATGTGTCTAATATATCTATGCTTTTTATGTTTTTAAACTTTGTATATTTGTTTTTAATATTTACTGTTTTTAACTTTTGTAAACTGCCTGGAGAGCTTTGGCTATGGGGCAGTATATAAATGCAATAAATAAATAAATAAATAAATAAATATGTATGCCTTTTGGTGAGAGAGTAGTTCTGAAAGACACCTATAAATACATTAAATAAATAACTTGAGTTGTGCGTAGAAGTATTCCAGATTCCAGAGAAATCTGTAGATGCCTGAATTATATCAATTTACATATTTGATTTAATTTTTTTTTTAAAAAAAATCTGTGATCATACAACAGAGTTAGAAAAAGAGTTACAATGCCAAGTTTTGTTTTCATTACTCTATCATATGTGGGATCCCAGTACTCTTACTGTGCATATGTCAACGTTCTATTGGAAACTGGAAGTGAAGATGGTTATTCTGATATTGTAGCTCTGTTGTGCATTAAAGGAAAACATTTTTAAATGGCTGTAACTTAAGAATTTTTCATCTGATTTTATACAGACATGCACTGTATAATTTGCCTAAAGTTAACTCGCCATTGATTAAAACAGCATTTTTTAATTCAACTCACTTTAAAACTACAAATTGATTGATTTTCACCAAACCAATGAAAGTTGCAGTCCAGTGTGTAAAACTTGCATTTTTACAAAGCATTTCAACCTCCAAACTGAAATCATTTAAGGTATACTTTTTGGTGGGTGGGTGGAATGTCACAAGCATGCATTTTATGCTGCTTATATAAGTTTGCATTATTCTTTTGTTTTCCAGGATATGGTGTCTCAGAAAAACACAGTAAGTATTTATGATCCTGTGTAATAAAACATAGCTGAGAATACAAAATAAGTGCTCATTTTAAAGGAAATCTGTGCAGAAGACCTGCAGAACTAAGTGTGCATGACAAGTCTGTTGTGGTTGCTACGAAATGTGGCTATTGCCAAAAGATTATAGCCTATTTAACAGAAAGGAGCCTTGTTCTCTAAGATGTTATCCTGTATCAAGCGGGGGATTGGAGAAAGTGTCCTACAAGCCCCTCCCCTTCCAACTTTTCTGCAATTCTGTGAAAATCATGCTGAATTCTTCGCATTGATAATATGCTGTGTTGGCGAGTTGTTTCAGTAAGTAGTTTTCATTTTGGTAATGCCTGAAAATGCCTGAAATTCAAGTAGCAAGAAGTGAGTAAAAAAGTTGTTGTTATCTATGTAAAATGAAATCAAGTTCATGTGTGAGTGTGATTACTTTCTTTCAAGAATGCATTTTAGGATCCAGAAAACAAAATAGAGAATAAATATTTCTAGAAATACTTGCAGGTAAGAGATGCCAAATGAAATTAAAAACTTGTTTTACAGTGTACTACATGGTAATCTTTTGTAACCTTCCCTAAGCCTTCAAGATAAGATCCCATAACTAAATAAATAAATCTTAATTATTAAGTATTTATTTTATTTATTTTATTTATTATTTATGAATAATATTGTAAAGTACCAGTTTTATTAAATTGTTTGTTTTATCAGAGAAGAATTTTAACACTTTGTTTTGGAAATGTGCATATTTCTAAAAAAAAATGTATTCACTCTTGTGCAAAGAAAGCATTAAAAAAGAAAGAAAGACCCAAGTTCTATATTGCAAAATTTAGTGTGTGATTTATTTTATTTTCAACAGAAGCTTCAAGGGAAAGTGAGTAAAAACTGAGTGGTGATATCTTACTTGGTTTATATAATTTCTGGGCCTAAAGGGTAATTCGGGGCTAGAAGTTTAGCCCTAATACTGGATTCCACGTAATGTGTAAACCTAAGGGGGGTGTTTATATTCTGCGGTATTTATAGCAGTGCTTTGCTATGTAGAACTATAGAAGAAACTGTAGAAAACAGTGTTCATATCCTAAGAACCACAGTGTTCTTTTTCTTGTCTTTATTTTTTAAAGAAAAGCAATATGGGTGTGCACTCTGCACCAGAAAAATCTGTTAACCATGAACATTCATGGAGCATTTGATCTTCCAGAGCGAACATTGGCCGCTTCCAAGACCATCGAATAATTTCAGAGTGGAGGTGTGCCCAATTGGAGCTTCTAACATCTCCAAAATTATCCAACTGTTTTTCAGGAATCAATGCTGTATGTGTGTGTGTGTGTGTCTTAATTGAATATCTCTGTATTTGGAAGACGCTGAGTGGGGTGAGGGGTAGCTTTGATATCAACATTTGTGGCTTACCAATTAGGAATTGCTACAGTGCTGTTCATGACCAAGTTCTCCTCCAATTGCAGTGTTCAGGGGAGTGGGAAGCACTAACCGGCTGCTGGTTCTGGCCATGGTGGGGAGAGGGAGCACATTTCTCTTGGACTGATAAAAGTCAATCATCCACAGTGTGAAAATGCTGCAGGGCTGGCAGGCATCGTGAGTGAGTAAGCTTCTACACCTGAGTCAGGCAGGCTCTTTATTTAAGTTAAACTATTGGCTGGCTGGGCTTCCAGTGCAGGGGTGGGAGGGCACCAGGTTGGAGAAGGATGGAGTAGAAACTTCCACCAGCATCAGCAAAGTAAAGGATAAAAGTTCCCTCCATAAATGGATTAACGTGTGTGTGTGTGTGCGTGTGTGTGTGTTTAAGGAGGATGGAAATGGTTTCAGGGGGATTTAAAAATTCCTTAAAAAATCAAGGCATGAATGGATCTGCTACAAACTTGGCATGCCTAAAGTTCTACTTAAGAGCTACCATCTTGCGAAGTTTTATCTCTTTATCTTTAAAAACGACAATGGTTTATAAAATTAATAATTTTAAAACCATGAAATTTAAAAAACTCCTAAAAAGTCAAGGCTTGAAGGGCTGTGTTCCAAACTTGGCATGTCTAAAGACGTACTTAAGGGCTAATACCGTGCCATTTTTCATCTTTTTGTCTTTAAAAATGAGGGAGCTGTAAGCATTTGATTAATTTCAATTGACTAGAATGGTTATCTGAAAACAGGCATTTCTCCGACTGGTAATCCCACAGCTCAGAGTAAGGAGAGCTGCTCTGAAATTGGAGTAGAGAATTGCCTCAATGGAGCTCTGGCTTGAATTTCAAGGTGGAGAAGGCCCACTTTGTACACTTCTAAAAAGCAAGTTGATAGTTCTTAAGACTGTGAAAATTTCCTCTACAAAACATGGAAATTATTCAGTTTATTTATGAGCTAACCAATCTCAGTTACTGAAAACAATGTGGTCATCTGCATTGACTTCTGCAGTTATTTCACAGAACGATTTAAAGGAGCTCCAGCTCTGAAAACAGCTGGTGAGGAGCAACTAGCATGTAGAACCACTGCAGTTCTACTTAGCGTTGCTGTTTTGCCCTATGTTATGTTTTGAATCTAGAAGGATGGATGTGGGATAAATTGGGAAGTCTTCTCCAGCTGAGCAGGAAAAAAAATCGATGGTTTCAAACGTTTGTCGTCCCCTCTGAGACCCTGAAACTCATTTCTGAGCCTGACCTCCATGAACTGTGCTGATAGCTCTACTACCGACTGCCTACAGGGCTTTAGATCCAGGCTAGATACACTGTGGAACACCCACTACAGAATACAAATCTGATTCTTTTCCACAGTGGAAAATGGAAATATCTGCCAGTTATTCAATGCATAGCACTCAGCTGACTTAACATGGCAGCATCTTTAAGCTGAGTGTTGCAAATTCGATGGAAGTGGTGATTCATCACTCCATTTTACAACAAACAGTAAATGAATAATGCAAATTATATTTTACTTTTGCTCTTTAAACTATTGTTTAACTCTTGAAGATGGATTGAGCTATAAAAGTAAATGGAGCCTGTGTACAATCCTAGTAAATATATATATATATATATATATATATATATATATGGCTGATATATTCTGAATGAATATATTTTATTACGGTCATTGACCAATACCAACAGTACATTTAACAAACACTCTATACAAAAAATGCTAGTAAATGTAATAAACGCAGAGCAAGGGAAATGAGTAATATGTGACAGCAGAGCAGCTTAGCCTTTCAGAATCTGTGAATGGATGGACATCATTGTTAAGATAAAAATGCTGTTTTCTTATATTTTTGTAAATACCTCAACAACGAAGAGTTGATAAAATAGAAATGAGGCATTTGGCAGAGAGTGCATATCATTATATTCCACAAATACATCATAAGGCTTAACAGAGTTCAAGAAGACCATTGGCACACAAACTAATGTTTATAAATAGTTATTGGTACATGTTAAGCCTGGAGATAAAAAGTATCACATTAGTAAGTAGAAGTATCACATTTGGAAATAATATTTCTCTAAAAATAATAGGGGAGCATGAAAATGGCATTTGTTTCAAAACAGAGTTGAACAAATGCATGTGAAATCTTATAACTTGGTATGTACCTACCTTCCTTTGGGACCAGAAACATTCCCGCCTCCCTCCTCCCGCATACCTCATGGATGAGATTACTCAGTTCATTCCTATTTCATGGTTGAGAAGTTAGAAGTCAGTACTGCTCAGAAACTAGAGACAAATTTAGAGACAAAATTTTGAGTAGGATCAAATTTTGCCCCCAGTTGAATCTTCTCATGGGAGTGTCAATGAATGTGTTTTGCTTTATGATTCAAGTCCAATCTGTGGCCATATTTTAAAATCTGGAAGGAATTTTCTTCCAGGTTAGATAGGCTAATCATTCTAAGTGGAATATTTTTGCCTTTTCATTTGTAATTTTGCCTTTTATTTAGTTTGCATCTTTTTTTGAATTGCCTAGAGCTTACATTCTGTATGTCACTTTTGTGAATTTTGTTCTTTCCTGTTGTTTGTGGCATATGCTTAGTAAAGATTATGTGGATTAACTGGTGGCAGGTTCAGGGTTCCACAGTCATCTCGACTTAGTGGCAGTCAACCAGGATTTCTAGTAGCCAATGAGGCTGATTTTATTCACTTCCTTTTTGTCATCACTGGGCACTTGCCAAGGCCCATGCTGAAGTAGGGGGACCACTGCCAATCTCTGGAGCCTCCTGGGCCTGCTGCTTCTACTCCTTGCTATTGCTGCCCATTTATCTGCCTTCTCCAAGTGAGCAAACAGGCAGCAGAGGAACAAGGAGGAGGAGCAGTAACCACAATATGCTTTGTCCTCTTTGTCTGGCAAGAGGGACGGAGACTGTTGGCACACAACTAATGTTTATAAATTGTTATAGGTAAATATTAATCTTGGAGATAAAAAAAGAATCATATTAGTAAACAGAAGTGTCACATTTGGAAATAGTAGAGGGAAAGGCAAACAAATGGGCAGCAGCAATAGGAACAAGGAAGGGGTGGTGTGTGGGTGCTCTCACTGACAGTGTCTTGCCCAAGTTCCCCTCTTAAACTTGGAACCTGTAATTCAGCTGTCTGTTGAAAAGTGAATGGAGACTTGAACCTTTAGTCAACAGTGCTGGGTCCTTTCTATTTATTTATTTTTTGGCTAGAAAGACACAGGAATCAAGAGTGGGCTTTTTCTGCAGCTTGTTTTATTGAAACTTCTAGAAAAACTGAGAACATAAAATGCATTTGTTTGCGGGCAGCCCTAAATAATCAGGAAGAGAACAATAGATTATATACACACTAAGGACTTGTTGAGACTACATGCTAAGCCATGGTTAGGCCACTAACCCTTTTGCAGCAAATGGTTAGTGAGCCTGTTTAAACCATGGTTATGTAGCCACCATGGTTCACATGACATGCTAAGTCATGGTTCGTTCAACACACTAAGCAATAATGTTTAGCTCAAAGTGCTTAACCATTAGGTCTAAATCAACTACACTCATAACAACACTGACCCAATACATTATAATAAATTCTGATCTGCTGAAGGGAGTACTGGAACTTCCAAGGGCCAAGATGGATGTAATATGGAAGCATTGTGATTTTTTAAAAAAACATGGATTGGGATGATTTTGAGCTACTGGATTTACTTCAGGAGTGTACATGCATTCACTCTTATTCTTCTATATATTTAGTAGTAAGTGCAGAATGCAGAATGAAGAAAATAATTGATAGCCTTTAAAAAAGAAAGATGGGAAATAATATTTCTTATCTGCTGTGTAGATAACAATTTGACAATCTTCCCCTTTAAAAAATGTTTAAAACAGAAGGCTACTTTTGTTACGGGAGGAGGTAGTAGTTATAAAGCTGAGAACAACAATTGTGCGAACAGTTGAATTCTTAATGTATCTCTTGGGACGTGATCTTTGAGCCTAGCTAAGCTAAAAATGAAAATCTTTCAGTGATTTTGTAGGTGCTTTGACTGATAAGGGGTCTGACACAGATTTAAGCCCCTACACAAGGAGGAAGAACTATGTTGTTGTTTTTAAAAACAACTCCGGTTTTGTCATTATTGTTGTTTTAGCAATGAAATGTTAGGAAATAAGATTGAAATGAGATTTTACCTTCCTTGACTCCCACAAAGCAAACAATTAAAATTCAGTCTTGCTAATTGATTTCCCCGCTGAGAATCCTAAATCATAAAATATGAGTCGCTGCTTCTATCCTGAAGTTTAGTTCCCATATCAGAATTGGCCTTGCATGTAATTAAAGGTCACAATTTTCTATGCTCTTTTATGTGACTGAAGCTCCTTGGGGAGTTGAACTCTGTCTGCCAATTTCAATCAGTGATGGTGTATGCAGAACTCTGCTGACCCTGTCGAAGTATTTATCTATAAAATAGATTACAAGTATTTAGCCTTGTGGATTTCTCAGGAACCAGCCCAATATGTAAAATGTATTTCTAATATATTCTTTATGGCAAATCGTATTGGACTTTCTAACTTCTTGTGACTACCTAAACCTAGATTGCTGGGCAGCACTTTGAAATGAAAGTTTGCATTAATGCTTGTTGGGGGAAGTTGTATAATTTATCCCAACCTTTAAAAAATTCCTACCATGATTTGTGAGAATTAATTTTACAAGAAATCCAAAGCACAACGAAGAAGGACAACAGAATTAATTGACATTTTACTAAACCAAGATGGAATAGATGGAATTATTCTTTGGCTATTTGTATATTCTGTTGTTCTATTTTAAAAGGGCAGCAATTAAATATGATGGAATATCCTGTTTATCTGAGGATTTTTTTGTCAGCTACTTATATCAACTTGATTTTACATAAATATAAAACTTTTTTGTCTGAGGTCTGGTTAATTGAACGCTTTGGCCTGGTTCATACAACACGCTAAACCATGCTGCTTAACCACAAAATGGTTAAGGGAATTCCCTTAACCATTTTGTGGTTAAGCAGCATGGTATGTTTTATTTTAAGGTGTAGGAAGTCATGTATGAAACTGGGGAAATAATTCACTGGCCAGAATCAAAAGTGCATGTTTAGGGGTGCCAGAGTTTTGTCTGACATGCAGGCAGGAAGAGGGTGTGTCTTGTTACACAAGAAAAGTCCAGAGGCCCTTTAGGACATGAAACTAGTTGCCTGCTTCTTTGCATCTTTGCTCCTGATAGCACCTCAAGACATAGTTATTTCTGTTCATTTATGTGGTTATTAGCTTGGCCACAAATGTGAATTTTAGCTGACAAGTGTATTTTCGTCCCAGAAGATTGACAAGTGTTCACTCAAAGTAATAGGCTACTTTCATCTAGTAAATTTATCATGGAGTTATGAGAATATTTATTGTTTCCTCTATCTAAGTACACTTTAAGTACCAATGCAAGCATAGTGATGTTGTAACAAGAAATTTGATCCTTGATTTCCTAATGAATGTGTCTGCAATTTAATTTTAAATTGCATAAATATATTTTTATTACCTGTATATACTTGCTGTTGATGCTTATGCTCATATTTCATGGTTTTCCTCTTCTTAATAATTTTCTTTCTGTTCTATGTGTCGTTTCTTTAAAATACGCATACCTCTATGATCTTCATTTTTCCATAATGCCCTATTGCAATTTGGAGTAGGCTGCAGTTGCCAACTACAAAGCTTTTCTCGGAGTACAACTACCTCCAGAATACCACAGTGGTGGTATGCTGGGCAAAGTATGTATCACTTTATTTATTCTACTTTACGTTTTAAGTGTTGCTATATACTTCTACCTCTGCCATGCTTTTGAAAGCTGTTTTGCATGTATATTTCAAGTCCTCTTTGTTTTAAAATATTCTGTTAACTTGGAAAAGTCAATATTATTTACCTTTCATTTATGCCCTCCTTCTTACATTGTTCTAGTAAGTGTGTGATCCTCTGCAACATGGGTCTTTTCCACAGTGCTGGTAGATATCATGAGAAATCTGGGCAAAATGGAGGGATCCCACTGTGATGCTTCTTCCCATGCTAGTATTTAGAGTACTAGTCCTCTATTTGAAGAGCTGCCAAAGGACCGTCCTGTATTTGAAATGCAGTCCTGTTCCGTTCTGGTTTGCTGGCGGGTATGTGGGAATGTTGGTACACTGATCCGTATGTGGTGGGACACTTCTGTTTTGGAGTATTTGGGGTGATTTCAGATACTGTTAGTTGCATCATTGTGCCAGAACCCTCTTAGCACTGTTATCTTTAATGGATAATGTAAGAGGCAATTTGCCACACTGTGAAGTAATCCTGTTTTTGTTGCTAGCAGCGCTCCTAGAAATAGTACAGCATTGGGAACCAGGTGCTGGTTGCATGATGCAGGGGTGGTTCACCAATATCTGGAAAATTGCACTTTCAGAGAGACTAACCGACCATAGCAGAGTTCTGAGAGGGGTGGCCAAGCACAACCACTTCGTGGAAATCTGGTTTCCCTTCCTTGCATTTATCGATAAAGGGATGGTGGCCTATAAGCTTCCAACCTCCCAAACTTCATTCTGGAGGGATCTAATTAAATGAGCGGTGCTGTAAGAACATTCTAATGTTTATGAACTTAAAATTGGAATTGGAACAGTTTCTTTTTATAATTTTTGTTTGGATAGTTGACTGTTATTGTATTTGTTGACTACAAGCTTGTTGTACAATGCACAGTAATTAAAATAAAGATTTTTTTTTTAAAAAAAGATAAAGGGCCGTAAGAACTGTTGCTCATCAACTGAACAAGCAGGCGTATAGGCCACTTGAGATGTGCATCTTTTTAAATTAAAATTTCTAATAATGATTTCTAAATTTGCATCTACACATATAAATTAGCATTTGCAGTTTTTATCCAAATCAGGGTCCTATTTTCTCCATTTTTGGTAATGCATGTCTTATTTTTTGGCGATTCATATGTACTAGCATTGTCCCAGTTTTCCAGTTGTCATGGCAGGGAGAGACAGAGTCCATCTTACCTGGCAGTATGGGAAGAACCTGTATTGCGGTATCTCCCATGCTATCAGTGTAACATAAGGTGCCTAAGTTGTCATACTCTTAATTTAGGGAGCAATCCTATAGACACTAGATAGTGTCTAGATGGCCATAGGATATTTCGGTTTCTGGGAACTGAGGTCAGAGCCGGTGCGCTGTGTCCCCTCCGCCTTATAGCTGGTGCAATTCTCTCTGCACCAGCTCCTTCTCCATGTTTGGGAATGGAGTGCAGAGAGGGTGAAAAGGGGCATGCCTGGGGAGGGGAGAAGACTGCGGAAGCTCCTTTATGCAGCTTCCTATGTGCCACGTGGCCTCGCCCCGCTCCTGCTCCGAGGCACTATGCGGCCTTCCCCCAAAGTCAAGAGTCTAGCAAAAACTGCAGGGCGGATGGAACATGTATGCATTGGATACTTGGTAGCCTCCCATTTCAGGGGCTTACAACTATCGCAGTAGGATTGCACCTTAGTGGTAAATACTGATATATTCAGTATAAAATATAGCTTCATTGTAAATAAGATATGTAGGTGACAACATAATACTTGTGGCCTTTTTTTTAAATGAAACTAATAATATTTTACCTAGTATTGAAATATTCTTTGTTCTTTAACACTACCAATAAATTGAAGTCTTGAGCATGCTCCCTTAGGCAGTGTTTTTGGTAACTCTGCAAGTCATTTTAATGAATGATGCTTGTCTGTGCATGGCAGTTATTTCTAATGAATGGCGCCTGCCTTGCCTTTGCTGGGCTATTATTTTTATTAACAGTTTTGCATGAAAACTGAGTTTGCTACTTTTAGTTTTGTAATGTAAGGATGGAAGTGCACCTTCATACAATGTGGTTCTTTATCTATGAAATTATAACATGGCAAGAAGTCCTTGAAGCCTCATGCATATTTAATCACAAAATTACACCTTAGATTCATCTGGATAACTTCAGGCATGTCTAGAAATGATGTGCAAATGAATGAAGTAAAAACAAACATAAATAACATGAATTCAAGAGTTTCCCCTTTTTACAGAGGAAATAACCAATGGCATAATCGGATGTACTTAGCAGTGGCGTATACAACTAAGTAGACCAACTGCAATAGCATTGTGACAGTTTCAGCTCTCTGTGTTCTTTCACAGGTGCAGGAGAAGCAGAGCAAAAATAAACTAATAAATGGCCCAGGAGCATCAGAGCAAAAATAGATAATGCCTTTTCCCATTTCTTGCAAAAAGCACTATGATCCAGTTTCCTCTGAGTAAAGCCATCAAAATTATGTATCTTATGTTCCTTCTTTTGGATGTATATTTTTAATTAATCATTTCTCTGGGGAATGTGTATATAATCAGTTTAAATTATGTTTTACTCTAAGAGCATTTCTATTTGGGGTTTGGGAGGCAGAGAGAGGAAAGTAATGCAGTGCTTCAATTATGTAGAGCCTCCACTGTGGTCGTCATCCCCCAGTTTGAACATTGGGGGAATGGATGTGCCTGTTAACCCAGATGGTGCCTGCCCACTTAGTTCCATTTTAATATCAACTCTTTGTGTTGGAAGATTTTGGAA
This sequence comes from Elgaria multicarinata webbii, assembly GCF_023053635.1. Lineage (NCBI taxonomy): Eukaryota > Metazoa > Chordata > Lepidosauria > Squamata > Anguidae > Elgaria > Elgaria multicarinata. The sequence continues at coordinate 58,084,900 of NC_086175.1, read as the reverse complement.
ACTGTGAGCTGGAAATGGATAGGGCATACTCACTGCAGTGCATCAGTTAACACAGGCATTGTTTTAGTAAAAGCACCTCTTCATGCACTCCCCATTTAGCACTTGATTGTTATTATAATATGATGCCTTTAGGCAGATTTAGTCCACTTTTCACTATTGTTTGTCTACACACAGATGTTGGGCATACATACTTATCATTGTAACTGCCTTTCATTTCCAGTTTCCATCTTCAGATATTGTATAAGAATGAAAAAATCCTTTCCCCATGATCTCCCTCAGTATCTGTCAACAGATATGATTCACAGTGCTCCAGAAGTGGCAGAAGTGGCAGAATAACATCCCTGTGATAGTGGTAGTTAGTGTTACGCCATCCTAATTTTTGAGGTGTT